>NC_080390.1:16681412-16808265 GCF_028751815.1 Salvia miltiorrhiza | reverse complement strand
AGAATATGCTCATCATGCATCTTTTGAATGTGCCCAGGGCGTTGCATAGCCCAAATGGCATCCTCCGGTAGGCAAACGTCCCGAAAGGGCAAGTGAATGTCGTTTGCCCTGGTCCTCCTCCGCAACCCAAATCTGCATATAGCCCGAGTATCCATCTAGAAAGCAAAAATATTGATTCCCCGCAAGTCTTTCCAGCATCTCATCGATGAAAGGTAAAGGGAAGTGATCCTTCCGTGTTTTCTGGTTGAGCTTGCGGTAATCAATACACACCCTCCAGCCAGTTTGCAACCTTGTAGCAATCAGTTCTCGGAATTCATTCTCCACTACTTGTATACCCGACTTCTTGGGCACAACGTGTACTGGGCTTACCCACCTACTATCGGATACTGGGTGTATTATGCCCAAATCCAACAGTTTGAGTATCTCCTTCATCACAACTTCCTTCATGGCTGGATTTAGCTTCCTCTGGGGGTCCCGGACTGGAACTGCATCTTCCTCTAGTAATATGCGGTGCATGCATACAGTAGGGCTTATGTCCTTAATGTCGGCTAGGGTCCATCCAATTGCTTCCTTGTACTTCCCCAAAGTCATCTTGAGTTTGTTCTCGTCTTCGAGTGTCAACTCTGAATTGATGATTACGGGAAAAGTGTCGTCCTCGCCCAAGAAGATATACTTGAGGTGTTAGGGCAAAGACTTCAGCTCGAGCTTGGGTGCCTTTTGGATTGATGGAACAAGTCGGTCTTCTTCCTTCAGGGTGGGGATTTTTAGTGCCTCCGTGTGGTTGACCTCTTCGCTCCACGCATTAAGTACTTTCACCGCCTCTTGCAAATGCTCCTCTTGCAAGTCCTCCTCGGTTATGCCATTCTGGATTATAGTGTCATATGGCTCCTTGAATGCTGTTCTGGGTAAAACCTCCTCAACAACCTTCTCGATCATATCGACACTTTTCACCATCTCTGTATCGGCTGGATGTTTCATGGTATTGTATATGTCGAAGGTCACCGTTTCCCCTTCAAACTGACATGTTAGCTTGCCCGTATCACAATCAATGCGAGTTCTGGCAGTCTTTAGAAACGGTCTGCCCAAAAGCATTACCGGATCTCGTGCTTTTGACTTCCCCATGTCGAGAATGTAAAAATCCGCTGGAAAGATGAGTTCCTCCACTTTGACCAAAACGTCTTCCAATATCCCCTCTAGGTAGACATTTGATCGATCTGTCAATTGGATCACCACTCGGGTAGGCTTCAGCGGTCCTATCTCCAGGTCCTGGTACATGGATAAGGGCATAACATTGATGGATGCCCCTAAGTCGAGCATCGCCTTCTCCACCTTCATGGTTCCTATTACACATGGAATGTAGAACATGCCAGGATCTCCATATTTTATGGGCATATCTCGTTGTAAGACTGCGGACACGGATTCGCCCACTTGAAATTTCGCATCATCCGTGTATTTGACCTTCCGAGTGCAGAGTTCTTTGAGAAATTTTGCACATCTGGGCATAGAGCGTAGCGCGACCAAAAGGGGTATATTGACCTCTACCTTCTTGAAGATTTTAACCAGTTCGGTTAATTCTTCCTTCTCTTGTTCCTTGGCCATTCTGTCTGGGAAGGGGAGTCTGGGCTCAGTCTGGCTTGATTTCTCTTTACCCTTCCCTGTCGCCTTTTGCTTTGCCTCTCTCTCTTGGGCAAATTCTTCCTCATCTGCTGATCCCATTCCGACTAGCTCGTTGATCTCTAGCTTTTCTTTGTTTTTCTCCTTATCAACCTCGGGCAACTCCTTTCCTCCTCTGAGTGTCATGGCATTCACCTTCTTCACCTCCACTTGGGATGGGAGTGTCCCTTGTTTACTTTCAAGTCTGGCGACTGCTTGGGCAAGATGTGATAGTTGGGAGTTCATGATTTATGCCTAATTGTTCTAATTTTAGGGGTTTACATGCGCATATTTTAAGTTAAATCTTCTGGAAATTGGTGCGTTTTAGGGTGTATTTTATGCCTTGCAGGAGATTTAGGTTTTCAAGATGAAGAGTGCAAATGTTGGAGAGTTTGGGCTAAGAATCGTGTTTTTGTGCATACTCTGGCATGTAAGAGAAGCAAAGCCCCGCTTGCCAGAGCAGCGAAATGGGAAGCCAGAGCAATTCCCCAGCGCCAGAGGAATCGACGCGAGTGAGGAAGCGCCAGAGGAATCGAAGCGAGTGAGGAAGTGTCAGAGGAATCGAAGCGAGTGAGGAAGTGTCAGAGGAATCGAAGCGAGCGAGGAAGTGTCAGAGGAATCGAAGCGAGCGAGGAAGCGCCAGAGGAATCGAAGCGAGCGAGGAAGCGCCAGAGGAATCGAAGCGAGCGAGGAAGCGCCAGAGGAATCGAAGCGAGCGCGGAAGCGCCAGAGAAATCACTTCGCTGCTGGAATCATAAGTGCAGAGGAACCAAACGACAGAGAAATCACCATTCCTCTGGCAATAGCCAGAGAAATCACCATTCCTCTGGCGAAAGCCAGAGCGGAAGCCATTCCGCTGGCAAGAGCCGCGATTTCCGCTAGGGTGGAGATTACTTCCAGAGCGTGCATCACAGCTGGACTTGCCTTCCTTTGCACGATTCTATTCATTTTAGAGTTCTACTTTGCATGGCAACTTCCATGGTGATCCAGAAGGATTTGAAGTCTATAAATAGGGCCATACTTTTCATTGTAACAATCAATCCCTTGCCCTAGTTTTAGACGCCATCTTTGCAATCTGTTGGCATCCGAAGCTTAGGAATTTAATTGCTTTCATAGTTTCAAGTTTTTATTGTTCTAAGTTAGATTTCAATTTAGTTTTTAGTTTTGTTTCTTGGATTGTGATTGAGTGACACAATTACATGTTAAAGACATTTACGGTATTTCGTATTTCAATTCAAGTTATTTTCGTTTAATCATGTTTACGTTTTTCGTTTATGTTTATGCTTTCTTTTTAATTATGCAATTTAAATTATGCACTTTAGTTTACGCCTAGATTAGTTGGTTTTTAATTTACAAGTATTTGATTTCATAAGAAGGTTAAATTTAAGTTCTTTAAAATCTTGCCTATGGTTTAATAGTTTAATTCGCCTAGTTTAATTTTAAGTTCGGTTTTTAATTAAGTTTTTAATTCCAAGTTTTAGTTTAATAATCAATCTTTTTACTGCTTTCTTTACTGTTTTTCCTGCGATACAATTAGAAGCCCTTAAAGACTTTCCTTGATAGATGACACTGGGTCAACTTACCATCACTAGAATGTCCTTGTCCTATTGCAAGTCAAACTAGAGGTGTTCTAGGTTGAGTCAAATTTTGGCGCCGTTGCCGGGGAAAGTTTTAGGCGTTTTAGTTGTGTCGTTTTTACTAGCTTTATTTAAATTCCTGTTATTTTCGTTTTTATGTTTCATCCACTCGGTGCGTTTAATCCGTTTGTTCAGTGTTGTGTATGCAGGGACGCCGTAGTCTTAAAGGCAAATTGGTGTCTCCTTTGCATAGTACGAGCGAAGGGATTTTCAGGAAGAATAGCTGCAAGGGAGTGATCGGGGACGACAGAGCAGACGGTTCTAACTCCAGCTCTGACGGAGGTACGTGACAGAACTGAAGATTTCTTCTCTGACTCTGATTCTGAACTACCGGAGCAGAGCGCAGGAGAGGAGGAACTAGATTCGCCAACCTGCTTTGACTCTGAGCCTTCAGAACAGCTAACGAAGGAGGACACCAACTCTGCCGATACAGAGCAGACCACAGCCACGGCAGAACACACTAAGGAGGAAGAGGCCAGCTCCGCCAATTTTTGCACTAAGCAGAATTTAAACGAGGAAAAGAAAGAGATGACCCAGAACATGGAATACATGGGAGACTTCACCAGGCCGGTAATCGGAGATACCAACACGTCGGCAATCGTGCTCCCCACTGCTGTGAGAAACTACAATCTCAAACCCAATGACTCGAATTTGCTGCCGGTGTTCCACGGGATGCCAAGCGAGGATGCTCTGCAATTCATCCGAGATTTTTGCACACAAGTGCAAACGATTCCTCTGCTTACTCTCACAGAGGATCAACTCAAGCTCAAGTGCTTCCCCTATGCACTTAAAGACCGGGCGAGGACGTGGATGTTATCTCTGCCGCCCAACTCTATCACTACATGGGGAGATGCTTGTGAAAAATTCATGCTAAAATACTACCCAAGTCACAAGACACAGGAGCTGAGAACGAAAATAATGGAGTTCACCCAAGGAGTGGACGAACCTTTGCATGAAGCTTGGGAGAGATATGAAGAACTCATCCGTCAATGCCCTCAACATCAGTTCACCAATGTTATGTTGATGCAGTTCTTCTACGATTGGTTAGTGCAAACTGCCCAATTTATGGTGGATAGCACGGAAGGAGGCAACATAGCTCGGAAGACTGCAGGAGGCAACAAAAGTCAGTCCGTGGACGGAGAGTGGAGGCTAGTGCCGTGACAAACCAGTTTGAGCTGTAGAAGCAAGTAGCCGATCTTGTGAGACAAGTGCAGCATCTTACGATGGACAAGAAGGAAAATTCAGCTCTGCCGATGACAACGCCGCCGATGTCAACTCAGCCAAATCCAGTTCTGCCGATGTCAGCCACGCCAAATCCAGCCTTGCAGTACGTTGAGCCTTGTGGTATATGTGGAGATTTCAGCCATGGAGCCAATGAGTGCCATAGAATGGGAGAGTTTACTCCGGAAGGACAAGCTGAGGTCTATGCGGCACAAGTATTTCAAGGCTACAATCAAGGGCCAAGCAGACCTTATGGGCAGAACATGAATCAAGGCCAACAAAATGTTATTGGAGGATGGAGAAATCAGCCGAACGCTGGATGGGGAAATCAAAACTTTGGAGGGAATCAATACCGTCGACCACCCCAAGTAGGCTACCAACAACAACCACCTTACTTCCCACTGCAGCAAGGCTCCTCTCAAACATATAGACCGCTATACCAACACCAACAATCAGCTCCACAGCAGAGTGCACAGCCCATTCCACCCCAGAAAACATCTCTCGAGGATACCTTGCAAGCCTTCATGGAGATTAGTAAGCAAAATATGGAGATGACGAAGCAGAATATAGAGTCTCAAGCATCTACCATAAAAAGGCTTGAAACAACTGTCGGGCAACTTTCCGGTACTTTAAATCAAATCCAACAACAACAGCAGCCCGGAAAGTTTCATGGCCAACCTGCTCAGCCGCATCAAGCTCTAGCTGTAACTGTTCTCCGCAGTGGTAAGATGGTGGATAACAAAGTGGATGTTCCTGCACAGACCAGAGCAGAGCAGCCAAGCTCTACCTTCACCAGAGCAGCGGAACAAAGCCAGGCCAGGGAAATCAAAAGCCAGGCCAGCGGAACCAAGCCAGGCCAGCGAAGTCAATCTCCAGAGCAGAGGAATCACTTCGCCAGCGGAATCACTTCGCCAGAGTTGCCGAGCTTGGCCCAGCCCAGACCAGAGCTGCCGAGTTCAGCTCTGACCAGCCCTACTGATGGAGAGAAGGCAAACCAGCAAAAGGAAGGAGAGAAGGAGAAGGAGGTCAAGCTCCACAAAGCTACTACACCCTATCGACCACCGGTTCCTTTCCCGAAGAGATTGAGAAACGAGAAACTGGACCGTCAGTTTGAGGAATTCTACAACATGTTGGCCAAGGTAAATGTGAATTTGCCTCTTCTTGATGTGATCCGAAATGTGCCTGCATATGTGATATGATCTTGACCGGAATTTAAGGAAATTTACCGGAAATCACAAACAATAACGTAAAGAAAAGGAAATCACCGATCTATTTGATTTGTACGCGGAAGACTGAAATTGAACGAAACAAATTGAAATTTACAGATAAAGGATGGAATGCCTCAAAACCTCTGAAATCTAAACCACGAAATGATCTAGGCGAATAATTCCCTAAACCCCAACGTGCATTTGACGCAGGAACTCGGAGACACTGAATGACACACGGCGAGGGATGAAGAACTCGTCGATTCGTCGATAGGTTGAATCCTTGTTTATCAAGAAAAATTCGAAACTTGAGAGAGAATTAAACTCACTGTTATAATATCAAAATTGTCTAACTTTGTCCAACACATAACATCCCTATTTAGAGGGAACGGGAAACCCTACGTAAAAAAGGAAATAAACAGAAATAAAGAAATAACGGAACTTGTTCAGCAAGTCAAAAGAAAACGCAGCGAGAAATCCATCTGCTCTGGAAAAACGCAGAGGAAACAAGTCTGCTCTGGTGGAATGATTCCTTTGCTCGGGCAACGCCAGAGGAATCAAGTCTTCTTGGGGCAGATTGATTCCGCTGCTCTGGTAGAGCCAGAGGAATCAAATCTTCTCAGGTGTCACGATCCCGCTGCTCTGGCAAAGCCAGAGGAATCGAGTCTTCGATGTTGGCGTGATTCCGCTGCTCTGGCGAAATCAGAGGAATCGAGTCTTCTCTGACGACGTGGTTCCGCTGCTCTGGCGAAGTCAGAGGAATCGAGTCTTCTCTGGACGGCATGATTCCGCTGTTCTGGCAAAACCAGAGGAATCGAGACTTCTCTGGCGGTTCGGCTCGGTAAGCAATAAGGTTTACCACCTTTGAGCTCTGATCCGTCGGTCCTTCTCCAATTGGCCTTTTCAGCTCTTGCCTCCAGATTTTCTCCACCAACGTCATTAAATTAGCTTTGAACGTCTTGGCCCTAGCTCTCGTCACTGGACCAACGGGCACGTGCACCGGATCTTCACTCTGTGCAGCCTCTGAAATTCGGCTCTGCTCTGCATCCTGTGCTCTGCTCTGAACTGCATCATTCCCCCTCTCTTGAAAAGGATTTGTCCTCAAATCCACAGCGTCGCCTACAGCAAAAGGGACTTAAGTCAGTAACATTGAATGTAGCGCTCACATTACACTCACCGGGCAAATCTAGTTTGTAGGCATTATCATTGATCCGTTCCATTACTTGGAATGGACCATCGCCCCGAGGAAGTAACTTGGAGCGTCGCTGCTCTGGAAATCTTTCCTTGCGCATGTGCAGCCAAACCCAATCACCGGGCTCAAACACTACTTTGCAACGACCCCGATTAGCTTGCTCAGCATACTGCCGCGTGCGGCGCTCAATGTTGGCTCTGGCACGTTCATGGATCTGCTTCACGAAGTCAGCTCTGTTCTGGCCATCCATGTTAACCTGCTCAATCTCCGGTAACGGAGTCAAATCCAAAGGTGTCAAAGGATTAAATCCATACACGATTTCAAATGGAGAAAACTTAGTGGCAGAATGAACAGCACGGTTATAAGCGAATTCCACATGAGGAAGACACTCTTCCCACGATTTAATGTTCTTTTGAATAATAGCTCGAAGTAAAGTAGACAACGTTCTATTCACTACCTCTGTTTGACCATCAGTTTGTGGATGACAAGTAGTAGAAAACAAAAGTTTGGTACCCAACTTACACCACAAAGTCTTCCAAAAATAACTCAAGAACTTCGAATCCCGATCAGAAACAATAGTCCTAGGCATGCCATGCAATCTAACAATCTCTTTAAAGAATAGATCAGCCACATGAGATGCATCATCAGATTTATGACAAGGAATAAAATGTGTCATCTTAGAAAATCGATCAACAACCACAAAGATGAAATCTCGACCACGCTTAGTCCTAGGCAAACCTAACATAAAATCCATAGAAATATCAATCCAAGGTGCGTTAGAAATAGGCAATGGTGTATACAAACCATGGGAACTCACCCTAGACTTAGCTTGTTTACATGTAACACATCGACCACAAATTCTCTCAACATCACGTTTCATATGAGGCCAAAAGAAATGCTCATGCAGAACAGCCAAAGTCTTAGCAATGCCAAAGTGTCCCATCAAACCCCCACCATGAGACTCAAGCAATAACAACTCACGTAAAGAACATTGAGGCACACATAACTTATTTTTCCTAAAAAGAAAGTCATCATGCCGAAAATACTCTCCACTAGCGGCTCTCGCACATGCGAGATAAATCTCACCAAAATCAGCATCACTCGCATACAAACTCTTGATGCACTCAAAACCAAGCAACTTAGCATCTAAGGTAGAAATCAAGGCATACCTCCGAGAAAGTGCATCAGCCACAACATTCTCTTTACCTTGCTTGTATTTGATGACGTAGGGAAACGTCTCAATGAACTCCATCCACCTCGCATGCCGCTTGTTCAACTTGTGCTGGCCTTTCAAGTGTTTCAACGACTCATGGTCCGTGTGAATGACAAACTCGTTGGGCCACAAGTAATGCTGCCACGTTTGCAAAGCTCTCACCAATGCATACAGCTCCTTATCATACGTGGGATAACTCAACGTCGCCCCATTTAGCTTCTCGTTGAAATACGCAATGGGACGTCTCTCTTGCATCAACACTGCACCAATACCAACACCAGAAGCATCACATTCAATCTCAAAAGATTTGGAGAAATTTGGAAGAGATAATACCGGGGCGTGGGTCAATTTGTATTTTAACTGCTGAAATGCATCCTCTTGCGCCTTGCCCCATTTAAACTCTACATTCTTCTTGATGACTTCCATCAAGGGTGCGGCAATGCTGCTGAAGTGAGGCACGAATCGCCTATAGAAGCTAGCAAGACCATGAAAACTTCGAACTGCTGCGATGTTCTTCGGTGTTGGCCATTCTTGGATAGCTCGTATCTTCTCCTCATCAACCTGTACACCCTGTGCACTAACAACAAAACCAAGAAACACAAGCTTGTCCGTAGCAAAAATGCACTTCTTAAGGTTAGCAAACAACTTTTCCTTTCGAAGTACGTCCATAACAGACCTCAAATGATCAACATGCTCATCAAAATGCTGGCTATAAATGAGGATATCATCAAAGTAAACAAGCACAAATCTGCCAATGAAAGCATGCAAAATATGATTCATAAGACGCATGAAAGTACTAGGCGCATTAGTCAAACCAAAAGGCATAACTAACCACTCATACAAACCAAGTTTTGTCTTAAAAGCAGTTTTCCATTCATCACCTTCCTTAATCCTAATCTGATGATATCCACTACGCAAATCGATCTTAGAAAAGACACAAGAACCATGTAACTCATCGAGCATATCATCTAAACGAGGAATGGGATGGCGATATTTTACCGTGATGTTATTGATAGCTCGGCAATCACAGCACATCCTCCACGATGAGTCCTTTTTTGGTACAAGGAGCACTAGTACCGCACAAGGGCTTAAACTTTCCCTCATATGCCCTTTGGCCAACAACTCGCCAATTTGCCTCTCCAACTCCTTCGTCTCCTCCGGATTGGTGCGGTAAGCTGGTCTGTTCGGCAGTGTAGCGCCGGGCACAAAGTCAATCTGATGCTCAATCCCTCGAAGTGGTGGTAAGCCGGTAGGTGTATCGTCGGGGAAAACATCAACAAATTCCTGCAACACAGCACGAATAGAAGGGGGTAGAGAAGAGAGATCGTTAGTCATAAGCAAAGTCTCATGATATCGCAACAGCAAGATCGGCCTCTCCTCCTGAACACACCACTTTAAATCACTAGCCTTAGCAAGAAAGGATTTATGACTCAACCCCTGCTCCTTCTTCTCCACGGGCTGCTCCTTGGACTTTAGGTTGTCCGTCTCATGTTGCAATTGCACTTGATCCTCATAAACTTGGGTAGGAGTAAGAGGAACAAGCGACACCTTTTTCTGCTTGTAGGTAAATGAGTATTTGTTGGTGTAACCATCATGAATTGCACGGCGATCAAATTGCCACGGGCGCCCCAACAGGATGTGGCTCGCTTGCATAGGGATCACATCACACACCACCGCATCCTCATACGTCCCAATGCGAAACGGAACCTTCACTTGCTTGGTCACTCTGATAATGTCGGTCTCATTTAGCCACTGCAAACGATACGGCTTGGGATGCTTCTCCGTGGTTAGCCCCAATCTCTCAACCATGGCTCTACTAGCCACATTCGTGCAACTCCCGCCATCGATGATCACACTACATACCTTGTCTTAAACAAAACATCTCGTGTGGAAAAGATTCTCCCTCTGCTCGCCTTCCGGGGGTGGAGTTTGGACACTCAAGGCTCGCCGAGCTACAAAAAGTTGTCCATTGGGCGCGAAAATCTCATCACACTCCTCCTCATCAGCGACATCATCGACATCCTCCAATTTCGGCATATCAGGATCGGTGTCATCACCATCCGTCACAACTTCACCATCATCGCGCATGATCATGATTCTCCGGTTCGGACAGTCACTCATAATATGCCCAAAACCTTGGCACTTGAAACACTTCTTATCTTGATTTCGACCATCGGCAACGGCCGGACTGCCCTGATTCGCTGCACCGGATCCCTCTGGCCAGGACCGAACGAACTGCTTATTCCCCTCTCTCGGCGGGGCGTCCTTCTGCCAGGGCATTCCTCTGGACGAAGAACCGCTAGCAACGGGTTGCGAAGACCTCCACTTGCCCTGACTCTGGCGCTGGTTGCTGTTGTTGTTGCCCCTCCGCTTGAGTTGAGTCTCGATCTTGATGGCCATGTGGACCATGTCCTCCAACTCAACGTAGTGCTGCAACTCCACCTTATCACGAATATCCCAATGCAAACCAGCCAAGAATCTGGCCATGGTCGCCTCTCGCTCCTCCTCCACATTGGCTCTAATCATGGCAACCTCCATCTCCTTATAATACTCATCCACACTCCGACTGCCCTACCTCAAGGTCTGCAACTTGTTGAAAAGCTCGCGGTAGTAATGAGTTGGCACAAAACGTTTCCGCATCACAGCCTTCATCTCCTGCCAAGTTTGAATAGATGGCTCATTGTTTCTTCTCCTACTCGTCACCAACTGATCCCACCAAACAAGAGCATAATCTGAGAACTCCACCGCTGCCAACTTCACCTTCTTGAGCTCCGAATAGGTGTGGCAATCGAACATAAGTTCCACCTTTCTCTCCCAATCAAGATACAATTCGGGGTCATTCTTCCCTTGGAAATGAGGAATGTTCATCTTGATGTTGCCCAGATTGTTATCTTGCCATGTTCTGCCGCCATAGTCCTCTTCTTCAAATCCGGTATCATCTACATGCTCCTCATACTGACGGTGGAATCGTCCTCCACCACCACCACGGCCTCCTCGCCCGCGTCTGCCTCCTCGTGTGAAATTGGGTTCTCGAGAATGGGACTGTTCCAGCAATTCAATCTTGTCGTACACGCCCTCGAGTTCGGAATGTAGCATCCTGCCAAACTCGGAGCGAAGTGCCTCCATCACGAGTTTGAACTGTGGATCCATAACTGGGCTATCGCTTAAATCCAGACCCTGTTCAGGTTGCTTTGACATAGTAACACAGACAGAAAACAAGAAACGTTAGTGAAACAACAAAGGAAAATAAAAGGACCTCACCACCTCACAAACACTCGTGTATCACTCAAGATGAAATCACACAGCGCTCGTGTATCACACACAAATCAAGGCTTTTACCCTCTACGATTCTCACCACTCTTGCCTTTTTCCGCTCAAATTCTCTATCAAATAATCAAATTCCCTCAATCCACCAATGGAAATCACAAACCAACGGCACAACGAGATCAACAAGCGCACTCGACGAGAGCACTCGATGTCACGCCTCACAAGAACCACAACAAATACACAGAGAAGATAGGACTCGACAAAGAAAAGAAAGACGCCTAAACGCAGACTGGAACCCAAAATCAGTGCTACGCAGAAACAAATACCACAATTAGCGATTGAACCCAAAGAATTAAGGAAAACACAACGGGGTAAGAGACAAGAAAAATCCGATATGGGTAAACACAAATTTAATGTGTACTGCTTCCTTCTTTTTGTTTTCGACAGATCGTTTTCATTGTGCTCTGTTTTTTTTTTGTAATTATATAGATAGTGTAACCCTTACGAAACCCGGAAACTGATACCAGATGATATGATCTTGACTAGAATTTAAGGAAATTTACCGGAAATCACAAACAATAACGTAAAGAAAAAGAAATCACCGATCTATTTGATTTGTACGCGGAAGACTGAAATTGAACGGAACAAATTGAAATTAACAGATAAAGGATGGAATGCCTCAAAACCCCTGAAATCTAAACCACAAAATGATCTAGGCGAATAATTCCCTAAACCCCAACGTGCATTTGACGCAGGAACTCGGAGACGCTGAATGACACACGGCGAGGGATGAAGAACTCGTCGATTCGTCGATAGGTTGAATCCTTGTTTATCAAGAAGAATTTGAAACTTGAGAGAGAATTAAACTCACTGTTATAATATCAAAATTGTCTAACTTTGTCCAACACATAACATCCCTATTTATAGGGAACGGGAAACCCTACGTAAAAAAGGAAATAAACAGAAATAAAGAAATAACGGAACAAGTTCAGCAAGTCAAAAGAAAACCTAGCGAGAAATCCATCTGCTCTGGAAAAACGCAGAGGAAACAAGTCTGCTCTGGTGGAATGATTCTTCTGCTCGGGCAACGCCAGAGGAATCAAGTCTTCTTGGGGCGGATTGATTCCGCTGCTCTGGCAGAGCCAGAGGAATCAAATCTTCTCAGGTGTCACGATCCCGCTGCTCTGGCAACGCTAGAGGAATCGAGTCTTCGTTGTTGGCGTGATTCCGCTGCTCTGGCTAAATCAGAGGAATCGAGTCTTCTCTGACGGCGTGGTTCCGCTGCTCTGGCGAAGTCAGAGGAATCGAGTCTTCTCTGGACGGCATGATTCCGCTGTTCTGACAAAACCAGAGGAATCGAGACTTCTCTGGCGGTTCGGCTCGGTAAGCAATAAGGTTTACCACCTTTGAGCTCTGATCCGTCGGTCCTTCTCCAATTGGCCTTTTCAGTTCTTGCCTCCAGATTTCCTCCACCAACGTCATTAAATTAGCTTTGAACGTCTTGGCCCTAGCTCTCGTCACTGGACCAACGGGCACGTGCACCGGATCTTCACTCTGTGCAGCCTCTGAAATTTGGCTCTGCTCTGCATCCTGTGCTCTGCTCTGAACTGCATCAATATGTTAAATTCTTCAAGGAATTGGCGTCCAACAAAAGAAGGTTCGGTGACAATGAGAAGGTGTTGGTCTCCGAAGTTGCAAACGCAATCATGCAGCAATCTTTGCCACCCAAGCAGCGCGATCCAGGTAGTTTTTTGATTAATATTGCTTTGGGAAATGGTAAGGAAGCCACGGGTATGTTAGATTTGGGGGTTGGGATTAATTTGATGCCTTACTCTATTTTTCAACAATTAGAGTTAGGTAATTTAAAATCTACTCGCATGTGCCTCCAACTTGCTGATAGGTCAGTCAGGTATCCCCGTGGTATAGTAGAGGATATACTAGTTAGAGTCGGGGGTTTGATAGTGCCTGCTGATTTTGTTGTCCTTGAGATTGGGGATGTGCACGAAAATGGTAAGGATCACACTCTGCTATTAGGAAGACCCTTTATGGCGACTACTAACACGTTGATTGATGTCAAAAATGGAACTATTAAAATGACAGTGTTAGGGGAATCAGTGTCTTTCTCGGTGCACAAAAATCGGGCTATGCCTTCCGCCAACTTTATTAATGAATGCTCATATATAGATGCTATTAATGGCTTGGTCGAGAAGGTATTTTTACAGGAGCAGGAATGCGTGGAAGTTTGTGCTGGATCGGCCGACATGGAGGAATTAGCTAGGGAAGCTGAAAAGTACAGCGCTGCCCAGCCAGCTCTGCTGATGCCAGAGCCGCCGAAGCCAGCTCTGCCCGTCAGTCCTGCCCAGCCAGCCCTACCGAGCTCAGTGCAGTCCAGCTATACCGAGCTGCCATTAGATGAACAAATAGGAACCAAGAGGTCAGCGCTGGAACTGAAGGAACTCCCTGCCAATCTCAAGTATGTTTTTCTAGAAGAAGGCGAGGAGAAGCCAGTTATCATCTCGGCTACTCTGACTCTAAAGCAAGAAGCAGCGCTGATCGAAGTTTTGAGGAGAAACAAAGCAGCAGTGGGATGGAGCCTAGGAGATATACGTGGCATTAGTCCAGCCACATGCATGCACAGGATAAACCTAGAGGAGGGAGCTTCACCCAAGCGAGATGCCCAGCGACGCTTGAACCCTACGCTGATGGAGGTTGTGCGCAAGGAAATCCTTAAGCTACTTACCGAAGGGATTATCTATTCTGTCGCCGATAGTGAGTGGGTGAGCCTCGTGCATGTCGTGCCAAAGAAAGGAGGAATGACGGTTGTGCGCAATGACAAGATGGAGTTGGTGCCGACACGTCCTACCACGGGATGGAGGATGATATGATCCTGGCCGATCAAATCGAATACCACGCAAACGGAAGACTTAAAAGAAACGAACAGAAGATGGAATCCCAAAACCTCTGAATCTAACCCACGGAATGATATAGGCGACTGAATGCCCTATATCCCAACGTGCAGTTGACGCAGCAACTCGGGGACGCTGAATGACACCCGACGAGGGTTGGTTGACTCGCCGTTACGTCGATAATTGAATTCATCTTGGAATAATCAAGAGGAATTCGAAATTCTCAAGAGAGAAATAAAACTCACAAGTTTATTGATAAAAGTATGCTGTAAATTTCGTCCAACACAAAGCCTTATATATAGGCAAAGTAAAGACTAAACCTATCTTGACTAACAAGCAAAAGACACCCTAATTTTCGTCCATCATAAAGACTACAAATAAGGTATGTGAAAACCTAACCAAACTAGGAGAATAAACATGGAAAATAACTCCTAATCTAATAAGGAAACATATCCTTAGTCAAAACAAGGTATAAAACTCAAAATTGACTCAACTAAGGCCTAATTTCAGCCACCCTAACATAACCCACGAAAATTATAAGATAAAACAAAATAAAAGACTCTATTAAATCAGCCCACATATGCAACGTAACTTGGGCCTCCATGGCATGCATCATTCCCCTCCTCTTGAAAGGGATTTGTCCTCAAATCCAAGTCGTGAATGCCAATACCTGGATCAAAAACAAAATCTTCATTGACTGCTAGAAACAATTGATGGACCCTAGCTTTTCTCTCTTGTCCATCATTCATCTTGCCAGGATCAAAAACCAAATGCTTCGATTGATGCATCCACTTTAGCTTTGGTTGTTGTAACAAGATCATCCCTAACTTATTGGCAACATCACAGCGCTGCTCCTGTTCAACGCTCTTATCATGATTCAACGCCTTTGCTTCCAAAATATATGGAACAGATTCCTCACGCATTTTCTCACGTGAATCCTTCAATTTCAGCAACGTAAGATTGAGCTCCTCTTCTTCAACAGCAACCACCTCTCGATCGATGTCCACCACAACTGCCATTGCTTCGTCGGTCGCCTCCACTTGTGGCCTATTGGAATCGGTCTCCTCATCTTTGAGAGCAACAACCTCTCTATCAATCTCCACTTCAACCGGCATCTCCTGTTTCTCTACCGGCTGCTCCCTAGACATCACCTCCTCCGCCTCCATGTGCCGTTGCTGCAGTTGCAAGTGATCCTCATAAATTTGTTGAGGACTAAGAGAGACAAGTGCCACCTTCCTGTGCTTATACGCGAAAGAGTACTTGTTGGTGACTTCATCATGAATAGCTCGTCGATCGACCTGCCACGGTCTACCCAACAAAATGTGGGTCGCCAGCATGGGAATAACATCGCACAAAACCTCATCTTCATACTTCCCAACGCGAAAAGGCACTTTCAGTTGCGTGGTAACCTCGACGACGCCAGTCTCATTCGGCCATTGCACACGATACGGCTTGGGGTGTTGCACCTCGGTCAGCCCCGATTTCTCTACCATGTACCTACTCGCCACATTCGAGCAACTTTCTCCATCAATGATCACACTGCACACCCTGTCATGGACAAGACAACGCGTGTGAAAGAAATTTGCCCACTGCTCACTCTCATGGGATCTGAACCCTTGACATGAACGACACGGCTTATCTCGATTGCAACCATCAAAAACTGCTGGATGGCTGTGATTTGCTGGAATCACACTCATACTCTGTGAAGAAAATAAAGACCCAAACAGAAAAGACCAAACCCTGAATAATTTTGAAAATCTGAAACGCGGCCAACAAAACCCAAAAGAAACACCCTCAAATTGAGAACAGAACCCAACAGAAGGACAAAAACCCCTAGAAAACGTCTACCCGAACTGAAATTATGAACAGAACCCAACAGAACAAATGATAAAACCCTAGAAATTTTGCCCTTTCGAAACCTGGAAAACTGATAAAACCCTAGAAATGATATCATTTGGTATCATCTGGTATCAGTTTTCCAGGTTTCGTAAGGGTCGAAATTATCCAGTGTTTTGTCTTTCTGTTTGGGTCTTTACGTGCTTGAGAGAGTATGAGTGTCAATTTAGCAAATCAAGGCCATCCGACAATTTTTGATGGTTGCAATCGAGATAAGACGTGTCGTTCGTGTCAAGGGTTCAGATCCCATGAGAGTGAGCAGTGGGCAAATTTCTGTCACACGAGAGTTCTTGTCCACGACAAGTTGTGCAGTGTGATCATTGATGGAGAAAGTTGCACGAATGTGGCGAGTAGATACATGGTGGAGAAATCGGGGCTGACCGAGGTGCAACACCCCAAGCCGTATCGTTTGCAATGGCTGAATGAGACCGGCGTCGTCGAGGTTACCATGCAAGTGACAGTGCCTATTCGCCTTGGCAAGTATGAAGATGAGGTTTTGTGCGATGTTATTCCCATGCAGGCGACCCACATTTTGTTGGGTAGACCGTGGCAGGTCGATAGACGAGCTATTCATGATGAAGTCACCAATAAGTACTCCTTCGCGTATAAGCAAAAGAAGTTGGCAATTGTTTCCCTTAGTCCTCAACAAATTTATGAGGATCACTTGCAACTGCAGCAACGGCACAAGGAGGCGGATAAAGTGAAGTCTACAGAGCAGCCGGTGGAGAAAAAGGAGATGAAGGTTGCAGTGGAAGTTGTGGTGGCTATCAAGGATGAGGACTCACGTGAGGAAGTGCTTGAGAAGTCTACTTCATCTATTTTGGAAGCAAAGGCTTTGCCGCAAGCTATGGGTATTGAACAGGAGCAGCGATGTGATGATGCAAATAAGTTCGAGCTGACCTTGTTCACGCAACATCAGCTGCAATGGCAGACTCATATTGGCGACACCAAGCTGATGAAGTTGGTGAAGGGTCCGTTCCACATCGATCAATATGAAAGGGAAATCTTTGGTGAGGCAACGCCGATGATAACTGCATGGCTGTTCGGAAGAGAGAAGAGGCATGGAGGTATTTTCAACAACAATTTCGGAATGATCCAAGTTCAAGAAAATTCAGCGTTTGAGCCGACGCATATGGTTTTTGATCCCGGCAAGATGAATGATGGACAAGAGAGAATAACTAAGGTCCATCAATCGTTTCTTGCAACAAACGAAGATCTGATTTTTGATCCCGGCATTGGCATTGACGATTTGGATTTGAGGACAAATCCTCTTCAAGAGGAGGGGAATGATGCAGTCCAAGGTTCGTTAGTACAAGATCTAGTGCATGTTCCTGTTGGTCCAGTTACAAGAGCTCGAGCCAAGAAGTTCAAGGAGAGCTTGATGATCTTAGTTGAAGAAGTTTGGAAGCAAGAGTTGATCAAGAAGCCAATTGGAGATTGTGGAGTTGGCGAATTGAGCCCGTGTTTGATTAATCTTATTACGTGCGAGTGGACCGAAGTTTGAAAGACTTCATTTTATTTATTTAGCTTTATTTTGCAGCCCATTAGTTAAGGGCCTTGTTATATTTCGAATTTTAAAGTAAGGGCCTTGTTTGGCTTATTAGGGCTTGTTTTTAAGTTGTTTCCTTATTAGACTAGGTTTAGTTTTGCCTATATATATGGCTGCTACATGTTGGACGAAAATCAGCCTACCTTTAATCAAATTGTGAGTTTTTATTCTCTCTTGAGAGTTTCGAATTCTTCTTGATTTTTCCAAGACGAATTCAATTTATCGACGTAACGGCGAGATCAACCAACCCTCGTCGGGTGTCATTCAGCGTCCCCGAGTTGCTGCGTCAACTGCACGTTGGGGTTTAGGGATCCGTTCGCCTAAATCATTCCGTGGGTTAGATTCAGAGGTTTTGGGATTTCCATCCTTTCCGTTCCAGTTCAGTCTTCCGCGTGCGTTGTGTTCGATCGATCGGCAAGGATCGTATCAGAGGATGTGCGTTGACTACAGGAAACTGAATGCCGTCACCAAAAAGGATCATTTTCCTCTTTCTTTTGTTGATCAAATGTTAGATCGTTTGACAGGGCATGATTTTTATTGTTTTCTCGATGGTTTGTCAGGATACTACCAAATCGCAATCGCACCGGAAGATCAAGTCAAGACCGCCTTCACCACGCCTTTTGGGACATTTGCATGGAAGAGGATGCCGTTCGGATTGTGCAATGCACCCGGGACGTTTCAATGATGCATGATGTCCATATTCTCTGATATGATTGGTAAATTCGTGGAGGTTTTTATGGATGATTTTTCGGTTTTTGGGCAGTCTTTTCATGATTGTTTGACTAAGATTGATGTAGTGTTGCAAAGGTGTATTGAAAGTGGCCTAACCTTGAGTTGGAAAAAGAGTCATTTTATGGTTACTCGCGGTATTGTCTTGGGTCATGTGGTGTCTAAGCATGGACTAGAGGTCGACAGAGCTAAGGTGGAGGTAATCCAAAAGTTGCTGCCCCCTATTGATGTCAAGGGAATTAGGAGTTTCTTAGGTCACGCCGGTTTTTACCGGCGTTTCATTAAAGATTTCTCTAAAATTAGCCAACCTCTATGCAAACTGCTAGCTCAGGACGTTCCTTTTAATTTTGATGACTCTTGCATGCATGCCTTTGAAACATTAAAACTTAAGTTGAGCTCTGCCCCGGTTGTGATTGCGCCTGATTGGTCATTTCCCTTTGAGATCACGTGTAATGCGTCTAACTCTGCTGTAGGAGCGGTGCTAGGACAGCGTGTAGATAAGATGCTACGTGTGATTTACTATGCTAGTTTAACTCTGAATAGTGCACAAGTAAATTACACCACTACTGAAAAAGAGATGCTTGCTGTGGTCTTTGCCTTAGATAAATTTCGAGCCTATATCATTGGTTCTAAGGTTATTATCCATAGTGACCATGCTGCGCTTCGATATTTGATGACCAAACCTCAAGCTAAAGTTCGTCTAATCCGTTGGGTCTTACTGTTACAAGAGTTTGATGTAGAGATCAGGGATAGGAAAGGGAGTGAGAATCACGTAGCTGACCACCTTTCCCATTTGGATAATAATCTGATAAGACTCGAGTCTTAATTGCATCTCTGAATATTTTCCTTTTGAGCATGCATATGAATTCACCCTTGACAAGTGCAGAGCTGCCGAGCTCCGCTCTGCCGACTCCAGAGCAGCCAGCTCCCCTCTGGCCAGCTCTACCGAGCTCTGCTCTGCCAATTCCAGAGCAGCCAGCTCCCCTCTGGCCAGCTCTGCCGAGATCACCTCTGCCATCCTTGCCGAACTCAGCGCTGCTCAGTGCAGCCCTGCAAGCGCCGAGCCCTGGTATGCAGATATTGTCAATTACTTAGTTTGTGGTATTCTACGGCCTGAGCTGACATCGAATGAGAGAAAGAGATTTTTAGCTCAATGCATGCACTATTATTGGGAGATTCCTCACCTTTTCAAGCTTGGAAATGATGATGTCATTCGACGGTGTGTGCCAGCAGAGGAGCAACAACAAGAGTTGAAAATGTGCCATGAAGATCATTGTGGTGGCCACTTTGGGGGGCAGAAAACAGCACATAAAATTCTTCAATCAGGTTTGTTTTGGCCTTCCATTTTCAAAGATGCACACACCTTCACTCTTGCATGCGATCGGTGTCAGAGAGTAGGAAATATTGGACGCAGGAATGAGATGCCCCTCCAAAGCATTTTAATTGTCAAAATTTTCGATGTGTGGGGCATTGATTTCATGGGGCCATTTCCTACTTCGCATGGGTTTCAATACATTTTACTTGCTATAGATTACGTGTCCAAATGGGTTGAGGCTATCCCCACGCGGACATGTGATGCTAATATGGTGCTCAAGTTTGTGCAAGAGAACATTCTTTCTAGATTCGGATTTCCTAGAGCTGTCATTAGCAATGGAGGCAAGCACTTCTGCAATAAGTTGTTTGCAAAGCTCATGAAGAAGAATGGGATCACGCACAAGGTTGCAACACCATACCACCCACAGACCTCTGGACAAGCCGAGACGAGCAATCGGCAAATCAAGGGAATTTTGGAGAAAACGGTACAGCCCTCGCGCAAGGATTGGTCCGCAAAGTTGAATGATGCTCTCTGGGCGTATAGAACTGCCTTCAAAGGCGTGCTTGGGATGAGTCCATACCGTTTTGTCTATGGCAAGGTCTGCCATCTGCCGGTGGAGATTGAGCACAAAGCTTATTGGGCGATCAAAGCTGCCAACTATGACTTGGACTCTGCTGTGAAGCACCGCACGCTGCAAATGGAGGAGTTAGATGAGCTACGCAACGAGGCGTATGAGAATGCGAGGATTTACAAGGACAAAGTGAAGCGACTACATGACCGCCGCATCTGCCATAAGAAGCTTTGCCCCAGGATGAAGGAGGTGTTTGAGCATGGTGCCGTTGAGTTATTCAATGAAAACACGAATGAGAGCTTCAGAGTGAACGGCCACCGAGTGAAGCCGTACTACGAGCACCAGAGCTCGACTATGGAAGTGGAGTCTCACGCGCTGCACAACCCCAGCTGAAGTTCAGATCTGAAGTCGGGCTGGAGACTTTAACTCTAGCGCTTGGTGGGAGGCAACCCACCGTTGGTTTGTTTTTAGTTTTTGTTTTTCTTTGTTTTCCGTTGTTGTTTTGTGTCTTTCCTAAGTTTTGGTTGCTTGCGCGGATACTTTGATGTGGTGTTCATGTTTTGACTTCAGCGCTGCAGTTCTAACTCTGTCGACAGCGCAGCCGCGCCAGCGCGTCTCTGCACTTTTCCGCGCTGCACCTTTCCACCGCTGCACTTTTCCGTGCTGCACCTTTCCACCGCTGCACTTTTCTGCGCTGCACCTTTCCACTGCTGCACTTTTCCGCGCTGCACCTTTCCACTGCTGCACTTTTCCGCGCTACACTTCTCCGCGCTGCTCGGCCAGCGCTAATCTGATTCAGCGTGGCCACTCTTCACTCTGCCACAGACCGCGAATTCCCCTCTTCACCACCTCGCACGATGCTTCAGTTTCTCAATGCCGATAATCAGGGACGTATTCTCCACTATTTTTATTTCTTTTGTGCCCTGAGGACATGGCATGCTTTAAGTGTGGGGGGTGTTTTATTGTGATTATGCTTTCAATTGGGCGAGATTAGTCTTTCTATGCTTAGTTTTTGGTCTCGAATCTTGCTAATTTTTATGAATTTGTGGAAGAGTAGATGGTTTTCAATGCGAATTTCGGGTTTGTGAATGAATGGTGGTTATTCTTGTTTTACTCTTGATATATGTTTCTTGATTGTGCAAAGGATGTGAGTTTTGTTGCAACATGTTTGTAAGTTAGTAAAACGTGATTTGTCCGGTAGATGCTAGAAGGAGTGTTGTCATTGTGATTGCCTACGTCGTATCTTATCTGTGAAAATGTTGGACGAATTGCCAACTTCAAAATTCAAAATCGCCAGCTGTGAAACATCTGGCCTGTTCTGAAATGTGATAGCTCTGAGTCTCTGCTTCTCTAGTCTAACTATGAGCATGGGAAACCACGTGAAAAGACTTTGGATTACATCCAAATGGTTTTATTTCATGAATTATGGCTCAACTGTCGAAAATCTTTAGCACACAAAGTGTGAAATATGGTGATATTGATTATAAAGGCGATCACATTAGGGAATTCACTTCTAGCGGAGAATTGGGTCTGATCAAATTACTTACATTACTCTTTTGTTGCTTCTTAAACTTTGAGTTACTTGCATGATCGAGAGATATGTGTTGATTGTAAAATTTTGAATTCACTTTGAGAATGTTTGGATGGAAATTAGCATTGTTGAAATCAATCTATTCCTAGGATTCATATGGATTTTGCTTGAGGACAAGCAAAAGGCTAAGTGTGGGGGGGGTTGATTTATGCCTAATTGTTCTAATTTTAGGGGTTTGCATGTGCATATTTTAAGTTAAATCTTCTGGAAATTGGTGCGTTTTATGGTGTATTTTATGCCTTGCAGGAGATTTAGGTTTTCAAGATGAAGAGTGCAAATGTTGGAGAGTTTGGGCTAAGAATCGTGTTTTTGTGCATACTCTGGCATGTAAGAGAAAACAAAGCCCCGCTTGCCAGAGCAGCGAAATGAGAAGCCAGAGAAATGCCCCAGCGCCAGAGGAATCGACGTGAGTGAGGAAGCGCCAGAGGAATCGAAGCGAGGGAGGAAGTGTCAGAGGAATCGAAGCGAGTGAGGAAGTGTCAGAGGAATCGAAGCGAGCGAGGAAGCGCCAGAGGAATCGAAGCGAGCGAGGAAGCGCCAGAGGAATCGAAGCGAGCGCGGAAGCGCCAGAGAAATCACTTCGCTGCTGGAATCATAAGTGCAGAGGAACCAAACGACAGAGAAATCACCATTCCTCTGGCAATAGCCAGAGAAATCACCATTCCTCTGGCGAAAGCTAGAGCGGAAGCCATTCCGCTGGCAAGAGCCGTGATTTCCGCTAGGGTGGAGATTACTTCCAGAGCGTGCATCACAGCTGGACTTGCCTTCCTTTGCACGATTCTATTCCTTTTAGAGTTCTACTTTGCATGGCAACTTCCATGGTGATCCAGAAGGATTTGAAGTCTATAAATAGGGCCATACTTTTCATTGTAACAATCAATCCCTTGCCCTAGTTTTAGACGCCATCTTTGCAATCTGTTGGCATCCGAAGCTTAGGAATTTAATTGCTTTCATAGTTTCAAGTTTTTATTGTTCTAAGTTAGATTTCAATTTAGTTTTTAGTTTAGTTTCTTGGATTGTGATTGAGTGACACAATTACATGTTCAAGACATTTACGGTATTTCGTATTTCAATTCAAGTTATTTTCGTTTAATCATGTTTACGTATTTCGTTTATGTTTATGCTTTCTTTTTAATTATGCAATTTAAATTATGCACTTTAGTTTACGCCTAGATTAGTTGGTTTTTAATTTACAAGTATTTGATTTCATAAGGAGGTTTAATTTAAGTTCTTTAAAATCTTGCCTATGGTTTAATAGTTTAATTCGCCTAGTTTAATTTTAAGTTAGGTTTTTAATTAAGTTTTTAATTCCAAGTTTTAGTTTAATAATCAATCTTTTTACTGCTTTCTTTACTGTTTTTCCTGCGATACAATTAGAAGCCCTTAAAGACTTTCCTTGAGCGATGACACTGGGTCAACTTACCATCACTAGAATGTCCTTGTCCTATTGCAAGTCAAACTAGAGGTGTTCTAGGTTGAGTCAGTTCACATTCTGCATTCCTCCTCTCGTCTCCATTATGAACTTTTCGGTCTCTTGCTGGAACTTCACTTGTTGTTGGGCCATTTGATGCACGAGCTCTGATAGGGAGGATCCTCTTGCCTGTTGCGGTTGTTGCGAGTATTGCGGTGGGTTACTCGTCTGCCCTTGGTTTGGCCCCAAAAAGTTGTTGTTGCCATACCTAAGGTTCTCATGTTGCCTCCATCCTTGATTGTTGTACTGCTGCCTATAGGGCTCAAAAGGTTTCTGGTTTTGCCCTCCGTTGTTTTCTCCTGGCTGTTGCCCAATAGCATTAAGCTCTTCATCTTCGAAAAGTTGTGGACATTCATCGGTTGCATGTGAATTTGCCATGCAAAGCTGGCATGCCTTCACAGGCTTCCGAATGTTGGGAATCCCTTGATTGGGTGTTCCTTGATTCGTCATAAATTTCTCGAACATGTTGCAAAGCTTGTCCAACTTTTCGTCTTGGGCAGAAGGAGCCGGTACCGGAGTAGTTCTGACTATAGTCCCTTCCTCATCTCTCGATTCCTCTGCCATGTCGGCTATGAGCTTGAAAGCCTCCGCTGCGGATTTGTTTAGGATCGATCCTCCACATGCAGCGTGTAACCATTGCCTATCTTGCCTTCGGAGTCCTCCCACGAAATACCGAATAAGATCATGATCCGGTATTTGGTGTTGCGGGCATTTGGCCAACATTTGTTTGAACCTTCCCCAGTATTCATAGAGGATTTCTCTCGTCCCCATTTTGATGTTACTTATTCGAGTCCTCAAATTCTGGATTCGGGCGGCTGGGAAGTATCGCTCTAAAAACTTACTCTGCAGCTCTTGCCAGGTCCGAATGCTTCCTTCGGGTAAATCGTACAACCACTCACTCGCTCCTTCTAATAGAGAGAACGGAAAAGTGAGGAGTCGGATGTACTCGCCAAGGGCTGGACTTGTCGCAGCCCGATTCCCGACGCTAGTAATAGCGGGGTACGAGTATCGATACGACTATTTTTAAAAGAATAGAAGATAAGATGTATAAATCAAGCATCAATCGGAAGCTCGCATCAAAGGTGTTAAGAAAATCATCATAAATGAACCCAAGGGTAAAATCGTCAACATCGTTATAACTTTTTAATTATCAGGAAATTCACGAACAAAAACAAAACGGGTATAGCTCATTTTTCATAAGGAAGCCTAAAATCAAGAGTCTCACAGCAAAAGGCGTAACAATTATATGTATGAAGACATATAACCGTGAGTATATTGCTTGATTAGGAAGGGATAAAGTACCATCTTGCTAAGGTTTTATCAATATCAGAAAGAAAGCGAAGTACATCATCCTTAAGAATCTAACATTAAGAATAGCAGCAAGGAAACTTCATCAACGAAACAATCCCCACCAGCACCAGTCCAATCTCGCTCCAAATCTTAACCTGCACATTTAAAAATATATGGAGGGCGTGAGTAATAATACTCAGTGGGCAAATTGATGCAGCCCGAACAGAGCCAAGCTCGCGCCAAAACAGAGTTGAATCCCGCGCCAGACCAAAGCCAAGGACGCCAGAGGAATCGAGCTCGCCAAGGACGCTAGCGGAATCAGCTCGCCAGCGGAGTCATCTCGCCAGTGGAGTCATTCCGCCAGAGGAGTCCTCCCGCCAGAGGAATCCTCCCACCAGAGGAGTCCTTCCGCCAGAGGAGTCCTTCCGCCAGAGGAGTCCTCCGGCCAGAGGAATCCTTCCGCCAGAGGAGTCCTCCCGCCAGATGAATCCTCCCACCAGAGGAGTCCTTCCGCCAGAGGAGTCCTCCCGCCAGAGGAATCCTCCCGCCAGAGGAAACCTTCTGCCAGAGGAATCCCGGCTTTCCAGAGCAGAGGAGCGGACGTGCAGAGCAGAGCGTACGGAGCTGGTTTTCTCACTAGGGTTTATTTTAGCTTGCTGATCAAGTTTCTTTTGTTTGCTTGTATTTACGATTATGTCCTTCTTTAAATTAGGGTTTTATTTTTGCCTATATATATGGCGGCTGTATGGAACGATAAAAAAACGATAACTTTGATGATATATGAAATTTGTGAGATTATTCTCTCTTGAGAACTTCGAGTTTTTCCTGGATTTTGCCCAAGCAAATCCAACCTATCGGCGTATCGGCGGGTTCATCATCCCTCGTCGTGTGTCATTCAGCGTCTCCGAGTTCCTGCGTCAAATGCACGTTGGGTTCTAGGGATCCGTTCGCCTAGATCATTTCGTGGTTTAGATTAAGGGGTTTTGGGATTTCCATCTTCTCATTCCACCTATCGACGAATCAACGAGTTCATCATCCCTCGCCGTGTGTCATTCAGCGCCTCCGAGTTACTGTATCAATCGTACGTTGGGGTTTAGGGATCCGTTCTCTAGATCATTCCGTAGATTAGATCCAGGGGTTTTGAGGTATTCCACCCTTTATCGTTATTTCAGATCTGCATCGTTCTAAAGATCTGTTCGATCTTTCCTTTTAATTTCATATCAGTAAAAGGAAAGATCGAACAGATCTTTAGAACGATGCAGATCTGAAATAACGATAAAGGGTGGAATACCTCAAAACCCCTGGATCTAATCTACGGAATGATCTAGAGAACGGATCCCTAAACCCCAACGTATGATTGATACAGTAACTCGGAGGCGCTGAATGACACACGGCGAGGGATGATGAACTCGTCGATTCGTCGATAGGTGGAATGAGAAGATGGAAATCCCAAAACCCCTGAATCTAAACCACGAAATGATCTAAGCGAACGGATCCCTAGAACCCAACGTGCATTTGACGCAGGAACTCGGAGACGCTGAATGACACACGACGAGGGATGATGAACCCGCCGATACGCCGATAGGTTGGATTTGCTTGGGCAAAATCCAGGAAGACCTCGAAGTTCTCAAGAGAGAATAATCTCACAAATTTCATATATCATCAAAGTTATCATTTTTTTATCGTTCCATACAGCCGCCATATATATAGGCAAAAATAAAACCCTAATTTAAAGAAGGACATAATCGTAAAAACAAGCAAACAAAAGAAACTTGATCAGCAAGCTAAAATAAACCCTAGTGAGAAAACCAGCTCCGTACGCTCTGCTCTGCACGTCCGCTCCTCTGCTCTGGAAAGCCGGGATTCCTCTGGCGGAAGGATTCCTCTGGCGGGAGGATTCCTCTGGCGGGAGGACTCCTCTGGTGGGAGGATTCATCTGGCGGGAGGACTCCTCTGGCGGAAGGATTCCTCTGGCGGGAGGACTCCTCTGGCAGGAGGACTCCTCTGGCGGAAGGACTCCTCTGGTGGGAGGATTCCTCTGGCGGGAGGACTCCTCTGGCGGAATGACTCCACTGGCGAGATGACTCCGCTGGCGAGCTGATTCCGCTAGCGTCCTTGGCGAGCTCGATTCCTCTGGCGTCCTTGGCTTTGGTCTGGCGCGGGATTCAACTCTGTTTTGGCGCGAGCTTGGCTCTGTTCGGGCTACATCATTCCCCTCTTCTTGAAGAGGATTTGTCCTCAAATCCAAATCGTGAATGCAAATACCTGGATAAAAAACAAAAGCTTCGTTTGTTGCAATAAACGATTTAGACTTCACCAGAACTGTTCTCTCCTGTCCATCATTCGTCTTGCCGGGATCAAAAACCAGTTGCTTCGGCTCGAACGTTGATTTTTCTTCAGCTTTGAACATGACGAATTGGATGTTAAGAATACCGCCATGCTGCACTTCTCTTCCGAACAGCCATGGTTGCTCCCACCATTGATACTTAGTTAGCAACGGCGCTTCATCATAAAAGATGTCATATGCATACACGTTGATCTGCGTCAAAACCTTTGCTTCCAAAGAAATTGGAACATATTCCTCAAGCAGCACAACCTCACACGGCTCCAATTTAGGAGTAGACTCATCAATGTTGAGATCAACCGCTCTATCAACTACTACCAATTCATTGGGATGCAGGTATGCCTTATTGTTGCTATTCACCACGAAACCTGATAAACCCTAGAAATTTCGCCCTTACGAAACCTGGAAAACTGATACCAACTGATATGAAATTAAAAGGAAAGATCGAACAGATCTTTAGAACGATGCAGATCTGAAATAACGATAAAGGGTGGAATACCTCAAAACCCCTGGATCTAATCTACGGAATGATCTAGAGAACGGATCCCTAAACCCCAACGTACGATTGATACAGTAACTCAGAGGCGCTGAATGACACACGGCGAGGGATGATGAACTCGTCGATTCGTCGATAGGTGGAATGAAAAGATGGAAATCCCAAAACCCCTGAATCTAAACCACGAAATGATCTAGGCGAACGGATCCCTAGAACCCAACGTGCATTTGACGCAGGAACTCGGAGACGCTGAATGACACACGACGAGGGATGATGAACCCGCCGATACGCCGATAGGTTGGATTTGCTTGGGCAAAATCCAGGAAGAACTCGAAGTTCTCAAGAGAGAATAATCTCACAAATTTCATATATCATCAAAGTTATCGTTTTTTTATCGTTCCATACAGCCGCCATATATATAGGCAAAAATAAAACCCTAATTTAAATTAGGACATAATCGTAAAAACAAGCAAACAAAAGAAACTTGATCAGCAAGCTAAAATAAACCCTAGTGAGAAAACCAGCTCCGTACGCTCTGCTCTGCACGTCCGCTCCTCTGCTCTGGAAAGCCGGGATTCCTCTGGCGGAATGATTCCTCTGGCGGGAGGATTCCTCTGGCGGGAGGACTCCTCTGGCGGAAGGACTCCTCTGGTGGGAGGATTCATCTGGCGGGAGGACTCCTCTGGCGGAAGGATTCCTCTGGCGGGAGGACTCCTCTGGCGGAAGGACTCCTCTGGCGGAAGGACTCCTCTGGTGGGAGGATTCCTCTGGCGGGAGGACTCCTCTGGCGGAATGACTCCACTGGCGAGATGACTCCGCTGGCGAGCTGATTCCGCTAGCGTCCTTGGCGAGCTCGATTCCTCTGGCGTCCTTGGCTTTGGTCTGGCGCGGGATTCAACTCTGTTTTGGCGCGAGCTTGGCTCTGTTCGGGCTGCATCACAAATGCCGAAGAAACATCAAAGACGCTCTTAGAGCTATATGTTTGAAACTTGCCATGTCATCAGCAATACACAGAAATAAGTTATCATAAAAGAATCTGTGCATGTAGTTTTAATAATCATAACATCATAAAGAAACGATAGCGCTATCAAAATACTCATCATGTATGTACCACGTCTACAACTCATCATTATTATCGGTACTGAGAAGTAGGCCTCCCTCTCAAGTACCGTGACCGGCCGACCCGAAGACGGCTCACAGTCACCTCTGTGCACAAAATCCCGCTTGTGGCAGGACCGAATTCGTCTCATCAGTAGAGGGTTACATACAAGCTCAACATCAAAAAATTGGCAAGTCAAACAGTTCTTAAACATCATTTATCTCAATATTTGATAAACTCATAAATATCATCATCAATCATTTAGAAAGCTCGTACGATAAACGTATACTCAAAATATTGCCCACCTGTAGTCCTTCGCTTACGCTCGGATAGGAAAAGGTGACTTACTTCTTCGTCTCGCTCGGGTCTTCATAAATCATCAACATCATCACGAAGGTTCATATGATAAAACAAACCTTAGTTAGAACTCATTACTAAAATCCAAACTCGTCTCAACAATAACTTCTCACTCAACGTCTATTTACCCAGTAAAACTAAATCCCTAGGCATACTCGACTTCTAAGGATTCACACGTCTTACTCTCGATTTAACTTTCAACTCGGACCATACTCATAGCAAACAAGCACATAGGCATGCACAATCACATAAGCATACAACTTCACATATAAACATATTACAAACAAGCAAACATAAGTTTGACTCGGAGACCAGAGCAGAGAAATGCTCGGTGGTCAGGGTGGAAAAACTCAGCAGAGCAGAGCAGACTAGCTCGGCAGAGCAGAGAAGAAATACTCGCCAGAGCAGAGGAATGCTTGCCAAAGTAAAGGAATAAAATTTACGTCAGGGCAGAGAAATGAACTCTTAGTCATAGAAGAGGAATGACGAACTCTCTGTCGCCAGAGGAATGACTTCTCGGGTCAAGGCAGAGAAATGGAAAGCCAGCGAAATCAACATCTCAGAGGAATCACTCGTCAAAGAAATCAATCATCAGAGGAATCAAACATCAGAGGAATCGATCGTCAGAGGAATCGAACGTCAGAGGAATCGATCGTCGGAGCAGAGAAATGACGAATTCTCCGTTATACCAGAGAAATGAATTCGCTGTCAGGGCAGCGGAGAAATGAATTCTCTGGCATGCCAGCGGGGAAAAGACTTCTCTGGCATACCAGCGGGGAAACGAACCCTCTGGCATACCAGCGGAATCTCAACTCGGTAGAGCAGAATAGGACTCAAGGCAGAACAGTGCTATCAAGAGCCACTCGAAAACTCATCAACTTTTTCATTCCCCAAAGTTCATCAAAACACTCCCAAACATCAAAATTACTATCACTCAATCATCATAGCTAACTCAAAACTCATTTAAACCCTACATTCATCAAACATCACGTTAATCTTTTCATATATTCATGTTCATCATCAAATCGTCATTCAAGACATAACCTCAGGAATTTTCCCAAATTCTTATATCAAACTGGTTTTGTAAAAATCATGTATCAAGACTCAGCTTTGCAAAACACATCTTAATCACCTCAAATCAACACATATAACATATTTCTCACCCCAATTTAGAAAAGAACCAGAAAGATTTTTAAAAAGGCATGAAACCTAATTTTCGAAAATGACGAAAAAGGTGGAGGGGGAGTTTCTCATGCTTCAATCATCCTTCTTTGCACATATATCACACAATAAAGTCTAGATCCAAAAGATTCAAACACTTACTCAAGTAGTTTCGAGAAAAAGGAAATCTTCTCTCTATTCTTCAAGCATCAAACTCCACTAACCTTCTTGAATCAAGAGTAGAAAGTGTTTAAGGACTAGATTTAGTGGAGGATTTCATCATAGTTATGTCTTTAGAAGCTCGAGCTTTGTCTCCCATGGAGGAGAGAAAGAATGGCGTGGGGGAGAGAAAGAGGAAAGTGAAGGCCGAAAATGAAAGTGACGGCAAGAGAGAGAGAAAGTCTTTTGTTTTAAACACAAACTTACTCTCTAAGCTAAAAAACATTAAATGCTCAAATAGTACTTTGTCTCCCCACTTGGCCTCTTGTCAAAACACACATGTGAGAAAGATTAAAATAATGGGTGTGAGTGTAGGAATGTGTGGTGGTAAATAAAAATCATGTATGCTATTACAATTACTCAATTATAAGTGCACACATATCAGGTAAAACATATAACGTCAATCAAATAGCTCACAAAGTTGTCACGTTAACAACAGATCATCACTCGTTATTAATCTAATCGTCACTCTAGCTTAATCCTCTTTATAGTGACTCTCAATCACTACCTCGACTCTATCTCTCGTCTTTCATCTCAACATCAAAAACAATTTACCTCTCTATCTCAACTCTAACATCATTCTCGATTCTGTCAACATCTCTATTTTACTCATATTACCCTCCATCGATAACTTCCTCTCGATTTTAGTGAGCTAGTCTTTAACTCTCATGGTTTTCAATGGTATTTCGATGCTACTTTAAGGTAATATTCTCCTTCTCTTCCTTGACTCTATGTCGAACTCATTATTCCTATTTTCTTAATAGGACAGTCAATCTCTGATAACTCGGTATCCAGTAATTCAATTCCCGGTAGTCGGAAGTAAAATAAAATCTCAACTCAATTCAATCAGCATCTCTAACCCGACTCGTTTCTCAAATCTCATCACTCTAACTCCATCATTGGTTTGTCCACTCAATACTCATAATCTCGCATCTCGACATCTCAGTATTCTCAATAGTGTTAAAACACTATCTCCCAACACAAGGAAAAAGTATGGGGTGTTACATCCTACCCCCCTTAAAAGAAATTTCGTCCCAAAATTTGAATTATTCACCTTCGAGAAAAAGCTCTGGGTACTCCTCTTTCATCTTCTCTTCAAGCTCTGGGGGAAAACACTCCCGCTGAATTTCAAGTAGCCCATCAAAAGTGACTATCAATTTCTTCTACGCTTCTCAAACTTCGCTTTTTAGCCATCTACAAATTTGTGCCTTCCTGCTTTAAACATCTGCTTACAACCATCTTCTCTTCAATTTCCCATGTTGACTCTCTTTTTTACCGTGATGTCTCCATTGGATTTTTTTACCAAAGGAATCGACTTGTTCCTCAATTGTTGGATCTTCCGGTCCAGTATAGCATCAGATCTCTCTCTTCGTAGCTCAAAACTGGTACCAGGGACACTTCTTCTTGATGGATGACGTGTTTTGGATCAAACACGTACTTTCTCAGTTGAGAAACATGGAAAACATCTTGGACGTTCGCGAAGCTCAGAGGCAACGCTAGTTTATAGGCTACTTGGCCTCTTCTTCTAATACATCATAAGGTTCTATATATCTCGGTCTGAGTATTTCCTTGTTTCGAAAATAACACGCTCCCTGAGATAGGGAAAACTTACATAAACATCGTTTCTAACGTCAAAAGAATCTATCAATGATTACTCAACTGTCGGATTTTCTCGAGGTCATAACTCATGGCAGGTGGTCTCACTTCTATTGTGGAAGTCTCTAGCAGGTGTAATTGTATGAGGCTGCCAAAGTGGCGCCCTTACGTGTTAACACATCAAACATCTTTCTACGAAAGATGCCATCCCTCGCTTTTTATTCTCTATTCAAAACGTCGTTTCAGTCTTGGCACATATTCATACTTTCTCTGTCAGAGCAGCGAAATCACTAGACTAGAGCAGTGAAATCACTAGGCCAGAGGAACCGAATGCCAGGGCAGCGAAGTGAATCTTCAGAGGAATGGCTTCTCCTCTGGCGCAGATATCTCATCTTGTCAATAACTTATGTTTACATCTCAGCGCTCTCATTCATCAAAAGTGTAACTCTAATGCTCAATATCTCTATTTATCATCATAACTCCATCTCATTTTAATTAAATTCTCATATCTCGGTACCGTAGTACTCTCTGCAGTGTCTCGACACTACTACTACTCATCAAAGTACGTGTTCGCTCGTGATTTCATTCTTCAGCTTTCTTATCAGGCATACTCAATCTCTTTCCTTAAACAAAATGGCATTATTTGCCGCCTCTTGATAATTCTCCATTTTCTAGATTCGAATCTTCATTCGCAACCTTTCCATCATTTTATCCTTCTCTGCCAGAGCAGAGGAATCGTGATTTCTCTATCAGAGCAGAGGAATCGGCGCCAGCTCTGTCCAAAGCAAAGATCGCTCTAAACATAACTCTCTTGGCAGAGCAGAGCTTCTCGGTCGTAAGTCCGGTGTAATGCTCAATGTAGAAATTTCTATTTCTGTCGTTTGTGGGGGTATTACTTCCTTCAAATTCATCTTCTCGAAATCCATGATTAGGTTCACTTCTTGAGTAAGGAGAAATCCTAACTCTCCCTGATTCTCCCTGCTTAACGTGTCAACTACAACGTTAGCTTCTTCAGGGTGATAATTCATCTCACAATCGTAATCCTTTACCAACTCTAATCGTCTTCTTTGTTGCTCAAAGAAAAATTTGAGACTTTCAAGATCGGTGTATATCTCACACCGTACTCCATAGAGATGGTGTCTCCATATCTTCAAAGCATGCACTACGGCTGCTGATTCTAAATCATGCGTTGGATAATTTATCTAATGCGGTATCCACTTGCTTTGACTCTTCTCTCTCTAAAGTTAGTTCCGCACCAGAGCAGAGGAATCGGTGCCAGTGCAGAGGAAAGCTTTCAGCACTGTCGTCAGAGCAGAGCAGAGCTCGGCTACAAACTATCGAAAGATAAGATATCTTTTCCCTTTTTCATCAGCACACAACTTAGACCATTCGTCGATGCATCAGCGTAAATTACATACTAAGTCTCTTCTTTAGCTCTTGAAAACTTCGTTCACAATCGTTCGGCCAAACGAACTTGACTTCTTTCTTTAGCAGGTGCGTCAATGGCTTAGCGATTTTCGAAAAGCCCTCAATAAAACGTTAATAATACCCTGCTACTCCCAGAAAAACTGCGAATCTCGTGCGGTGTGGTTGGCAATCCCCACTCCTGTATCGTTTGGACTTTCGCTAGGTCCACTTCAATTCCTCTCGCAGAAACCAAAAGGGCGAGAAAATTGATTTCTTCCAGTCAAAACTCGCATTTGCTAACTTCGCATAAAGTTTTTTTTTTCACCTCGTAATCTCTTTAACATGATCATCAAACGCTCTTCGTGTTCTCGTTTACTCTTCGAGTAAATCAGGATATCGTCTATAAAGACTATCGTGAACTTGTCCAGGTATTCGCGAAAAATGCGGTTCATGAGATCCATGAATACTGTCGGGGCATTCGTCAAACCGAAAGACATTACTATAACTCATGGTGTCTATATCTCGTACAAAATGCCGTCTTCGGAAATGTCTTCCGATCGTATCTTCAGTTGGTGGTATCTCATTCTCAAATCAAATCTTGAAAAAGTGCTCGCTCCTTGTAGTCGATCGAACAGATTATCGATCCAGGGTAACGGATACTTATTCTTTATCATCACTTCATTCAACTCTCGAAAATCGATACACAACCTCAAGCTTCCATCCTTCTCTTTAATAAAAGAACTGGTGCTTCCCACGGGGAAAACACTAGGTCACAAGAAACCCATATCTGGAATGATGTGAGCAGGACCGGACAACTTATCGATTACAAGTCAGGTTATTGAGTTAATAAAGAAAGGGGTCAACTACACAACAAATAAAGGAGTTCATTAGTGTTGGAGTTAGTTGCTCAAATTAAAGCCCAAGTCCAAGACCAATCTACATTGGGCCAAATGGTGAATATTATTCAAGTTGGTGGGCTTGATGCTACTTGAAGTTTGGGCTCATTAAGCTATCATATTTTGGAGGCCCAAATTGAAGAATAAAGTCCACATTTTCGTCCAAATGGGTGCAGCCCACAAAATGCTCATTTTAAGTTACTTTTTTTATGTTTAATAAGTGACTTTTGGTGTCCAAGAGACATACCAAGTGTTTTGGAGTTACATTTGTGATTTTATGTGCCTTTTTAATGGTTTTAAGTAGTGGTAAGAGAGTGGGGCTCTCAAGAGATCTTTTTTAGCCTATAAATAGGCATGTAATCACTTGTATTAGAGGCACCATTGATATAAACGAAAATTAGCATTCTTGCTTAGTGAGTTGAATTCTCTTTGTTGAGTTTTTCACTTGTTTTAGAACTTATCAAGACACTTGAGCAAGGTCTTGTGGCGTTCATCCATACCGAGGTTCTTGGCTGTTTATATAGCCAACGGGTTGAGGTTTCTACGCTCTTAGGGGTTGATCAAACTAGATTCTCGATCTAGGGAGTCCGCTGCCTACTCACATACGTCGGGTTCTTGGGTCATTATATCCAACGGGTCCTTCGTCCACTTCTATCCATATCATGGAAGTTCTTGTAGTTGCAGTTTTAACTCTCGCAATTCTGTGGGGGTCATTCTGTATGGCTCTATCGACGTCGGCGACGCGCCAGGCTCTAAATCAATCGTAACCCAAGCTGTCGGTCTGCGGTAAACCCGATAAAGTCTTAGGGTAAAACATCTTTATACTCTCGCTCGACTGGCATCATCAACATCTGCTTTGGATTCGTCTCTCTGGCTCAGATGTACAACGTACGCGGTTGTATCATGTCTCCACAAGAACTTTCTTGCTTGCAGTGCCGAGGTGATCGGCATCTTCTTCCATTTTCTCTCAATACCAAAGAAGGAAGATAGGTTCTTGGCCAGGTGGCTGAAAAGATATCCGTCTCTCCTTGCATTGTATCTTCGCATGGTTTTCCTCTAACCAGTCCATTCCAAAAATTTTATCCAAGTGCCATATAGGCATCAATCTCAGGTCTCTCGTCTCGAGCTTAATCGATCTCAACTTCGAATTCTAAGTTAGGGCACACGGACGAGACCGTAGTGGTTTAGCCTGTGGGTGTGATTACTCATTAGAGGTTGTGAAAAAGGCTTTTCGTTCGGTGTCGAACATAATACCAGGGCACATCCTTCAATTCGTCTATATCTGACAATTTTCCTCGATTCTTGTCCGGTGCTTTCTGCTCAAGCGCGAACAGTCTCTAGTGATGAGGTCGATTCGCCAGCGGGGCTGGTGGTTGCCTTCTTGACTGACGTAGTCGATAGGCTGGCTGTTGCCGCTGTGGTGGAGGTAGCGGTAGGATTCCCTTTATCGCTTTGTGTTGTGGCCGAGACTAACTCGATCGTTCTCCGCTTCCACTTTGCTGCCGATTTGGACACTAGTTCGAGTAGTGTCCGACCCTTCTGCAGGTGTAACAACTATTCTGTCTCATCTTACATTATCTCAAATGTAATTTATTGCTCTTCGACAAGGTGACATCCCTCGTGATTCTTGAAGGTTTACTGTTGCTGGGGCAGTTGGGCCAACATCAGGTTGTTTGTCTCAGTTCTGATTTGGCGGTGGTACATTCTGACTCTGCCACGGCTTCTTAGGGCCTTGACTTCGGTCGTCTCATTTTCTCTTTCCTTCTTGCCCTCGTCCAGAAAAAGATGGATTGCACATTCGAGTGCTCTAACTCGTTCGGGGTGCTGAAGCTTAAATCGCGTTCTCTGGCTACATTGCCAAATCTATATCCAATGCTCTTTTTAATGCTTCAGTACACATAACCGCACTCCGACTCGTTAAATCATCTCGTACCTCTTATCTCAAACCTGCTCTAAACAATCCTGACATCTTCTCGTTCATCTCTTCTTGATATGTGGCATACCGAACCAAGTCGCGAAACTGACGTTCGTATTCAGCTACGGTTTTATTGCCTTATCTCATATCATCAACTCTATTTCTTTCTTCAATCGGTTTCTCTTTCTCGTTAAAAGTCTAAGGGGAACATGTATCAACCTTAGAACTAATTCTCATAACTCACCAATCATAAGATTCTTACTCAACATCATACTATTTCCTTAATTCTCATAACTCAACGTTAAAGACATATTTCATGTCTATCATCGTAACATCAGCTCAAAACTCTACTCAAGCATAGAGACTCTCTGGTCATCGTCATATAGACATATAAGAAAATTTTCTCTTTCGAGAACTCTTACAAAATGTGGGGCATAACGGAAATAAAACATTCCGTAATACTACGGCGCTACTACTTCTATACTAGTCGTCATCTCAGTCTGCTATCACGGAAAACGTCATCTGTTCTAATCTGTCATCTCGATCTCCTTGAATCTGCTATTGCCTATTCTGGCTTAGCATCACTTCTTCTCATCCTCGAAATGGTTAGCTTTCTACATATTTGGCTAATATAAGAAAATCCACAATCTAACAGTTGTGCTCGTCCCGTAATAAATATATTCTACGTCTGCTCCCGTAACTCGTGTTTTCTTCCAAATTCTCTTCTTGTTATGCCATCCTAGTTACCTAGACATTCCTAACTCTTGTCGGATGTGGTAGGGACTAGGATGTGATGAATAAAATGTCTGATCTTGAACAAGACGAGCTCAAGTAATGGAATGATTCCATAATAGCCAGTGCTATCTCAAGGATAATGAAGAAGTGACAATCAAAGGAAGATCAAAAGCTAGAACAGAGACTAAGATAAAAACTGAGATATAATATGATGGGAGTAAATCAATACTGGAAGTAAAAACAATCCACTAAGTGGAAAATGAATAAATTGTCCACTGTTAAAGCAAGGGGTAAGGATTTCCAACACAAACGGCTCAGGCTCGAACACAGTGGATCTGAAAAAATTTCTCAATAGCAAATAGTTCATCTCATATAGGAGTTCAAATGGATGCAGAAAATTTTTTAAAAACGACCAAGCGGGATAGGGACTCAATAAGTCTACTCTCATGATTACTCTAGCGATGATAAACGCGGTCCCGGTGAAAGTACCTCTATTACGAAGTACAATTGGTCAAAAGTATCTATGCATCCCATGTGGTCTCCATAATACGTTCGCCCTATTAGGGTCGTGTCTATAAATTGCGATGAAATCTCTAACTCTCGTCGTATTATCTCAACTATCTCTCTCTCTGCTTCTCTTCTTCATCTTCTTCTCGGTTTATATTCCTTCCGTTCCCTCTTCTTCTCGGAGGTATACTACAAAGGAAAAGAATTATATAACTATCGACTTCGAACTAGTCGTTCGTCAAAATAAAATACTAATTCTCTTCTTCTTACTTCGCTTCTATACCTCATAAGTGATCTCAAAATTCTCACCATTCTTGTCCACTCTAGTTCTCGTTTGTCATCATTCGGAAATTCCCGTCAGTCTCTATTTCTCATTTATCATCAAGCATCAACATCATCATCATTCTCAAAGCTCTGATAAAGATAGTGAAACTCACTAATCGTCAACACCTCTGTATATCTATGTATGTAAGGAAAACTGCCTCTCTCTCTCGAGGTCTTTTACAAAAGTGAGGTCTTATGTACCAAAGCCCTAACTCCAAAATGATGCTCTAACTACACAAGCATCATAGGTACTAAGCACCTATAGATATATATAGGTGTACGCGTCAACTATACATCTAACATATGTACGCGTCTACTAGATACACGTGATCGCTAATCGTCGTTTCCCGAAATCTTGCTCGTCACATCGTCAACCTCCATATCCTCACTCGGCTCTGAATCCTGACTCTCGTACTCGTCGATTAGTCGGTAGACGCTATCATTGCTCGGCTCATCCTCGACTTTGGTGTCCACCATCGGACCATAAACCGGCACCTTAGGAACAGGTACCCATATCTCGTCTCCGTCAGCAGTAGTATGATGCTGCAATGGTTGGGTCCGTCCGTAGCCGACCGTCATCTCTAGAGTCTCCTCATCCGGATCCTCCTCATCACTATCAACGTGTGCTGGCCGAGATCCTCCCTCCTGGGCGTCTCGGAACAGTGGATATAAAATCGAGTGCACATACATCTGAAAAGCCAAAGTGCCTAGCTCAGGCCATAGGGGCAACTCTCGGATAAGGATCAAAGAGAACTCGCTCAATTTGAGGCTCAGTAGGAACAATCGGCGGTGAAACTTCAGACTCAAGAGAAACTGGAATCAAAAGCGTAATGGCCTCTGCGCCATCGATCCCATAGGGAGATAGCCCTCTTCCATCGTCGGTGATAGTGTGCCAGAAGTTCACCCAAAGTGTCATCTTTGTCCGGGATATACTCCCTGGACCATCGCTGCATCGCTGTCTCGATGTAACTCGGCATCTCATCTTCGTTTGGTACGATGGGGCATCGGCTACACTAGCCTCAACATCTCTCCTCATCCTCCACATCAACTGCCTCATATCCGAATTCATCATCTCAAACAATTCCGTCATCAAAACAATACATAACTCATTAGTGCATCAAACTCAGTTCTCATCAGAAAAGCGATAAGAAACAACATCAACCTCTTACCTCGTTAAGCCGGAGGAGATGGGGTGCTGGGGTTTCGTTTCAAAAAGACTCTCTCTCAAACTAGTCTAAGAATTCAAATTAGACTAGTACTCAATCTAAAAAGAGTAGAAACAATCAAAGGTTTAACTCAATCAAGCAATTAACTCAGAGCAGACGACCTGCTCTGATACCACTCTGTCGCAGCCCGATTCCCGACGCTAGTAATAGCGGGGTACGAGTATCGATACGACTATTTTTAAAAGAATAGAAGATAAGATGTATAAGTCAAACATCAAGCGGAAGCTCGCATCAAAGGTGTTAAGAAAATCATCATAAATGAACCCAAGGGTAAAATCGTCAACATCGTTATAACTTTTTAATTATCAGGAAATTCACGAACAAAAACAAAACGGGTATAGCTCATTTTTCATAAGGAAGCCTAAAATCAAGAGTCTCACAGCAAAAGGCGTAACAATTATATGTATGAAGACATATAACCGCGAGTATATTGCTTGATTAGGAAGGGATAAAGTATCATCTTGCTAAGGTTTTATCAATATCAGAAAGAAAGCGAAGTACATCATCCTTAAGACTCTAACATTAAGAATAGCAGCAAGGAAACTTCATCAACGAAACAATCCCCACCAGCACCAGTCCAATCTCGCTCCAAAACTTAACCTGCACATTTAGAAATATATGCAGGGCGTGAGTAATAATACTCAGTGGGCAAATGCCGAAGAAACGTCAAAGGCGCTCTTAGAGCTATATGTTTGAAACTTGCCATGTCATCAGCAATACACAGAAATAAGTTATCATAAAAAAATTTGTGCATGTAGTTTTAATAATCATAACATCATAAAGAAACGATAGCGCTATCAAAATACTCATCATGTATGTACCACGTCTACAACTCATCATTATTATCGGTACTGAGAAGTAGGCCTCCCTCTCAAGTACTGTGACCGGCCAACCCGAAGACGGCTCACAGTCACCTCTGTGCACAAAATCCCGCTTGTGGCAGGACCAAATTCGTCTCATCAGTAGAGGGTTACATACAAGCTCAACATCAAAAAATTGGCAAGTCAAACAGTTCTTAAACATCATTTATCTCAATATTTGATAAACTCATAAATATCATCATCAATCATTTAGAAAGCTCGTACGATAAACGTATACTCAAAATATTGCCCACCTGTAGTCCTTCGCTTACGCTCGGATAGGAAAAGGTGACTTACTCCTTCGTCTCGCTCGGGTCTTCATAAATCATCAACATCATCACGAAGGTTCATGTGATAAAACAAACCTTAGTTAGAACTCATTACTAAAATCCAAACTCGTCTCAACAATAACTTCTCACTCAACGTCTATTTACCCAGTAAAACTAAATCCCTAGGCATACTCGACTTCTAAGGATTCACACGTCTTACTCTCGATTTAACTTTCAACTTGGACCATACTCATAGCAAACAAGCACATAGGCACGCACAATCACATAAGCATACAACTTCACATATAAACATATTACAAACAAGCAAACATAAGTTTGACTCGGAGACCAGAGCAGAGAAATGCTCGGTGGTCAGGGTGGAAAAACTCAGCAGAGCAGAGCAGACTAGCTCGGCAGAGCAGAGAAGAAATACTCGCCGGAGCAGAGGAATGCTCGCCAAAGTAAATGAATAAAATTTACGTCAGGGCAGAGAAATGAACTCTTAGTCATAGCAGAGGAATGACGAACTCTCTATCGCCAGAGGAATGGCGAACTCTCTGTCGCCAGAGGAATGGCGAACTCTCTGTCGCCAGAGGAATGACTTCTCAGGTCAAGGAAGAGAAATGGAAAGCCAGAGAAATCAACATCTCAGAGGAATCACTCATCAAAGAAATCAATCGTCAGAGGAATCAAACATCAGAGGAATCGATCGTTAGAGGAATCGAACGTCAGAGGAATCGATCGTCATAGCAGAGAAATGATGAATTCTCCGTTATACCAGAGAAATGAATTCGCTGTCAGGGCAGCGGAGAAATGAATTCTCTGGCATGCCAGCGGGGAAAAGACTTCTCTGGCATACCAGCGGGGAAACGAACCCTCTGGCATACCAGCGGAATCTCAACTCGGTAGAGCAGAATAGGACTCAAGGCAGAACAGTGCTATCAAGAGCCACTCGAAAACTCATCAACTTTTTCATTCCCCAAAGTTCATCAAAACACTCCCAAACATCAAAATTACTATCACTCAATCATCATAGCTAACTCAAAACTCATTTAAACCCTACATTCATCAAACATCACGTTAATCTTTTCATATATTCATGCTCATCATCAAATCGTCTTTCAAGACATAACCTCAGGGATTTTCCCAAATTCTTATATCAAACTGGTTTTGTAAAAATCATGTCTCAAGACTCAGCTTTGCAAAACACATATTAATCACCTCAAATCAACACATATAACATATTTCTCACCCCAATTTAGAAAAGAACCAGAAAGATTTTTAAAAGGGCATGAACCCTAATTTTCGAAAATGACGAAAAAGGTGGAGGGGGAGTTTCTCATGCTTCAATCATCCTTCTTTGCACATATATCACACAATAAAGTCTAGATCCAAAAGATTCAAACACTTACTCAAGTAGTTTCGAGAAAAAGGAAATCATCTCTCTATTCTTCAAGCATCAAACTCCACTAACCTTCTTGAATCAAGAGTATAAAGTGTTTAAGGACTAGATTTAGTGGAGGATTTCATCATAGTTATGTCTTTAGAAGCTCGAGCTTTGTCTCCCATGGGGGAGAGAAAGAATGGCGTGGGGGAGAGAAAGAGGAAAGTGAAGGCCGAAAATGAAAGTGACGGCAAGAGAGAGAGAAAGTCTTTTGTTTTAAACACAAACTTACTCTCTAAGCTAAAAAGCATTAAATGCTCAAATAGTACTTTGTCTCCCCACTTGGCCTCTTGTCAAAACACACATGTGAGAAAGATTAAAATAATGGGTGTGAGTGTAGGAATGTGTGGTGGTAAATAAAAATCATGTATGCTATTACAATTACTCAATTATAAGTGCACACATATCAGGTAAAACACATAACGTCAATCAAATAGCTCACAAAGTTGTCACGTTAACAACAGATCATCACTCGTTATTAATCTAATCATCACTCTAGCTTAATCCTCTTTATAGTAACTCTCAATCACTACCTCGACTCTATCTCTCGTCTTTCATCTCAACATCAAAAACAATTTACCTATCTATCTCAACTCTAACATCATTCTCGATTCTGTCAACATCTCTATTTTACTCATATTACCCTTCATCGATAACTTCCTCTCGATTTTAGTGAGCTAGTCTTTAACTCTCATGGTTTTCAATGGTATTTCGATGCTACTTCAAGGTAATATCATCAAGGGTTCTCTCCTTCTCTTCCTCGACTCTATGTCGAACTCATTATTCCTATTTTCTTAATAGGACAGTCAATCTCTGATAACTCGGTATCCGGTAATTCAATTCCCGGTAGTCGGAAGTAAAATAAAATCTCAACTCAATTCAATCAGCATCTCTAACCCGACTCGTTTCTCAAATCTCATCACTCTAACTCCATCATTGGTTTGTCCACTCAATACTCATAATCTCGCATCTCGACATCTCAGTATTCTCAATAGTGTTAAAACACTATCTCCCAACACAAGGAAAAAGTATGGGGTGTTACAGGACTTGCGGTGCGCACTGTTCCACACGCCATCTCAAAGTCTTGTAAATGCCTTTGAGGGTCTTCCCCGGGCATATCACTGTACTTGGGCAAAATTTGGATTAGTGTATGCTTCAACTCCTAATTTCTAGTGATCTCGGGTAATACTATTGCTGACGGTCTGAGATTCAGGTTGCTTGGGAACATCATGTCACGAAGGGTCCTGTTGTTGTTGTTGTCATTCTGTCCTTCCGAATTTTCTGCCATCTCTCTCTCTGCTTCTAACTGTCTCTCTCTTGCCTGTGCTTCTTGTTCTACCCTGCGTCTGTTAGCGTTGTTCAGTCGGACAAGTCGCTCAATCTCCTCGTTGAACAAAAGGTCTTCGTTCCCTGCACTCCTGGTACGACGCATACACAAACGTGAAGGCAAAACTCACACAAAAATTACAAAAGAAATTACTAGCGCTCTCAGTTCCCCGGCAACGGCGCCAATTTGACGAAGCCGTCGTTTGAGCTTCGCGCAAATAAAATATCCTGTGCCCACAACTAGACTAGCTAGTGGTAAGTCCAAAGTCGAATCCACAGGGAACTGAGCAGTAACTTCTCCTGCAAGGGTGTCACTAAAAGGGTTTTGTTTTCTGCAGTGTTCTGACCAAAACGTGGTTATGGGCAGAACGGGTATCCAACCTAAACTGAAATAACAAAGAAAATAAATCAAATAACAAAACAATTCTGACTTGGGTTCGAATCACTAAACATGAATTAACACTCGATCATTGGTGCAAAGATTAATCACTATATTCGCATACCAGTGGTTATAGGCATAAGAATTGTTGTGCCCCTATTGTCACTCGTCACGCACACAACAAACCCCCTGCCCAATCTATCCTTTCAGTTTATGATCCCTTAGAAGGGTCAGTTAATGGAAATCAACTACCCCGGACAACATCCACGCTCTCTGCGATGGCCTATCGCCAGTTATGCTTTGCCCAGAATGCTTTAAGAACTAGATAGACCCACTTGACTCTACGCTGATATTTCACAGCAGTCACGACTCCAACACCAGTTGTACTATTTTGGAGGTCGATGGCAACTCGCCTTATGCCCAAATTACTGCTTGTGGTCAGAAGTTCCTAGTTAACTAGTGATCAATTAATTAACCAAGTTGTTACAACCTTTTTGGAATCAAACCTAGTGTATCGGGAATATGCTCATATAGTTGTTATGCTCAAATTAGACCTCTCAAGTTTATTCATTCATGCTTAGATCATCTTGCCCAAATCAGAATATAAACTTAGCCAACCATAACGTAAATAACACAAGCAAAAGATGTAAAGGAAAACATAACTGGAATTTAAATTACTCAAATGAAAGTAGAAGTACCTACGGCCGAAAGTGTCGTGCAAAACATAAACAGAAAAGTACGAGGTTAAGCCCACAGCCTGGGCTAACTTCAACTCTCAAACAATGCACACCAGAACGGAAATTTAGCACCCTTGGCTTGTGAAGCTCGTCGGGTATTTATAGGAGTCATTAGGGTACGAAGGCCCAGCCCATTAGGTGTGGCCGGATCCATGCAAGCATGGAGATGCTTATCCCTTTTCAGACCTAATCTTCATGAAGATATGTTTCCTTTTGGATAAGGCGTTGGTTTGGCCTTATCGGTCTCTTTTGGATAGTTGCCGCCTTCCGCCTTTCTCGGACCCCCACTTGCAATCCTTCATCGCCCGTCTGTTGTGCCTCCGTCTTCTCTTGCCTTCCTTCCTTCTCTTGTCTGCCAGCTCTCGTGCGGTACTTATGGGCATAAGGGATGGTTTTGCCTCCAAATCCCCTTTGCTTCCGGCGCATACCTATTTCACGAGAAGTGACAGCACTATCGACCCCTGGAGTGCTCGAAGGATTCTTCTGCTCGGCTGATTCCGCTGCTCGGATGATTCCTCTGGCAAAGCCGACTTCGCTGCTCTGGCACTTTGATTCCGCTGGCAGCTTCGATTTCTCTGGCAAAGCCGACTTCGCTGCTCTGGCATTTTAAATCCTCAGGCAGCTTGATTCCTCTGGCCCTTTGAATCCGCTGGCAGCTTAATTCCTCTGGCACTCCGCTTCTCTGGCATTTTGGCCTCTTTCCCACGAGCTGGTCCCTGCCATTGAACTACGCCCTCCCAGGCGACCAAACGACACAAAAACAAGGAAAAAGACTCGATCTAGACTTAAAACACACACAAAAATAGAGCACAAACCTGGGCTCATCATTCACGTTTCAAGCAAAATCAGAGTTAGAGCCAAAGCATTTGGTTTTTGATCCTGGCAAGATGAATGATGGACAAGAGAGAACAGCTAGGGTCCATCAATCGTTTCTTGCAATAACCGAAGATCTAATTTTTGATCCCGGCATTGGCACTCACGACTTGGATTTGAGGACAAATCCTCTTCAAGAAGAGGGGAATGATGCAGCCCAAACAGAGCCAAGCTCGCGCCAAAGCAGAGCTGAATCCCACGCCAGAGCAGAGCCAAGGATGCCAGAGGAATCGTCCCGCCAGAATAATCGTCCCGAGCAGAGGAATCGTCCCGCCAGAGGAATCGTCCCGAGCAGAGGAATCGTCCCGACAGAGGAATCATCCCGAGTAGAGGAATCGTCCCGGCAGAGGAATCGTCCCGAGCAGAGGAATCGTCCCGCCAGAGGAATCGTCCCGAGCAGAGGAATCATTCCGACAGAGGAATCGTCCCGAGCAGAGGAATCGTCCCGAGCAGAGGAATCGTCCCGCCAGAGGAATCGTCCCGAGCAGCGAAATCAAAATGGCAGAGAATTCCCAGAGCAGGCTTCCCAGAGCAGAGGAGCGGAATTGCCAGAGCAGAGCGGAATTCCCAGAGTAGAGGAGCGGACGTGCAGAGCAGAGCGTACGGAGCTGGATTTCTCGCTAGGGTTATTTTAGCTTGCTGAGCAAGTTTATTTGTTTCCTTTGTTTTCGTTATTTCCTTCTTTAAATTAGGGTTTTATTTTGCCTATATATATGGCTGCTGTATGGAGAACTTTGAAGATATATCATATATTTATCAATCAAATTCGTGAGATGATTCTCTCTTGAGGACTTCGAGTTCTTCCTGAATTTTGCCCAAGCAAATTCAACTTATCGGCGTATCGGCGAGTTCATCATCCCTCGTCGTGTGTCATTCAACGTCTCCGAGTTGCTGTACCGATCATATCGTTGGGGTCTAGAGATCCGTTCTCTAGGAAACTTCGTAGATTAGGTCAGGGGTTTTGGGATATTCCACACTTTATCTTTATTCCAGTTCTCGTTTTTAAGTCTTCCGTGCGTGTTTGGGAGATCAGCCCTGCAAGATTCAGCTCTGCACCCACACTAATATCACATCAAGACCGGCCAAGGACTTTGATGATATCATGGCCAGACTGCCAGGTTATTTACAGTTGGAGGACGCCAGGATGGCGCGGAAAGCCGAAAATGACAAGAATAAAGCTAGGAAAGCTGAGGACGCATCAGAAAGAAACAATAGACATCAGGATCGGGCACCTTTCAGAGGGTTGCCCCCGAGGGTTCCTCCTCCCCAAGCAGATGTCCCACCTCGCCAACAGCGCACCGTGAATAAGGTCACTCATTTTGACGAGTACAGTCCACTGAACAAACCTCAGGAGGAAATCTTTCACTTAGTCAAAAATCAGCCGTTCTTCAGGGCGCCCGGGAGTTATAGGGACGGGCTGCCTCAATAGGGCCCCAACAATAAGCTATGTGAATACCATAATTCGTACGGGCATTACACCAAGCATTGTGGACACCTTAAGCACCAGTTGGAGCATGGGAAACCACGCAGGAAGACTTGGGAAACCCCCAATGGCTTCATCCCGTGCCATTGATCCTTAAAGCATACTCAATAAGTGAGTTTCATGATTAAAATAATCTTGGTTGAGAATGGATCATAAAAGTAATTGCATTAGAAGATTCACTGCTAGCGGAGAACTGGGTCTGATCGGCTGGCTGGTCTTACATGCGATGGCTCCTCTTCACTTTGTCCCCCTTTCGTTGGTGACTGTTGGAGCTTTTGGATTCAGATTTGGTTAGTGATTGTTGGTTGTTTGATCCTTCTGATGTTCTATCTTTTCTAAGGGCGCTTTTGGGGCTGATCTGTCTGTTTTTGGAGAGGCTTTCCTTGGTTAGCAAGAGTTTGTTTTCTTGTGCAGTTTTTGCCTTCTTTGTTCTGCTTTCCTCTCCTGTTGTTTGGTTTCGCAGGTTCGTGTGGTGAGATCAGTGAAGAGCTCGAAGGGCGGCGTTGAGCTTGGCTCTGGTGCTTGAGGTTTGCTCTGGAATCGAGGCATGCTCTGGCTGTGAGCTCCGCTCTGGCGTTGTGCTTCGCTGCTCTGGAGCAACTTCTCTGCTCTGGAGCGACTTCTCTGCTCTGGAGCGACTTCGCTGCTCTGGAGCGACTTCTCTGCTCTGGAGCGATTTCTCTGCTCTGGAACGACTTCGCTGCTCTGGAGCGACTTCTCTGCTCTGGAGCGACCGCTGCTCTGGCGTGGAGGTATTCGCTGCTCTACTTTGGAAGTCTGGCGTGGAAACTCGCTGCTCTACTTGTTCTCTCTGGCGTTTGATCTCTCTGGCGCTTGATCTCTCTGGCGCTTGATCTCTCTGGTGCTTGTTCTCTCTGGCGCTTGATCTCTCTGGCGCTTGATCTCTCTGGCGCTTGTACTTGTGATTTAGTGCTCTACCCGGGACAGCTCTGGCGTGGACTTTGCTCGGCCTTGGTTGTGACCCTTTGCGGTCCTGTCCCGTCTTTTGTTCGTTCTTGTTGTTTTCTTTCTCCTTTCGCTTGGGTTTTTTGTCTTTTTCTGGTTTTGGTTTTTCCGGACTCTCCTTGTTTGCGCCTGTGCTCTCAAGGGTTTTTGTTTTTCTTCAATAAAATTTCTATTTCAGCTTAAGCACCAGTTGGAGCTTTTAGTACGACAGGGCAACCTGGACCAGTTCATAGCCCGAGGCAACGAGGGTCAGGGTGAGAGGCCGGAGCATAGAGGTGAGCGAAGGCAGGACCAGGGGAATAACCGAGATCGCAGGCGAGAGGACAATCGCGATAATCGCAGAGGCGTGGTAGAGGATCAGGCCCTTCCTGACCCACCCAGAAGGGAAGTCCATATGATTTTCGGGGAAAATGGAACACCGACATCTAACAGAGCTAGAAAAAAAGTTTTGCGGGCAGTGAAATCAGGATACTATCCTAAACAAGTCATGGGGATTACGGACACGATAGAAGAGCCGTCCATCACTTTTGGGTCAGAGGATTTGAGAACGCTCATGTATCCACATGATGATGCATTAGTAATTAAGGCTGACATAGCCAGTTGCATGGTCCATCGCGTGTTTGTGGACTCGGGCAGTGCAGTGAACATTTTATATCTAGAATGTCTCCAGAATATGGGGATCGGGGTCAATATAGAGCCTATGAATGCTCATTTGTTCGGGTTTGGAGGGGAAATGGTTATGCCAGTAGGGTATGTAGAATTGCCAATAACGTTGGGCAAGTTAGACGCGTGCAAAACCAGGGTGATCCGGTTTTTGGTGGTGGATATGCCAAAGCCATCTTATAATGTAATACTGGGACGCCCAGCTTTGACCGCATTCAGAGCAGTCATTTCATTGTTCCATCTCAAGATGAAATTCCCCGTCGAAGGGGGAAGGGTGGGAGAAGAATGGGGTGATAAGACAATGTCTAAGGAATGCCATGTGCGGATGCTCACGCATTCGTCAGGTCAGAAAAGAGAAAGGGCAGCAGAGGGACTAGATACCCACAAGAGGGGGAAAGTGGGTGATGTTGCCGCTTTGGCAGAGGAACGGCAGAAATTGACAAAGTTGCTGAAAGACCGGGACAGTACAGAAAAATCCGCTTTAATATCCACTAATGATGTTTGTAATTTGATTGAATTATTCCCCGGGCAAGAGGGTTTTCAAACTAAGATTGGGTCTTCCATGGACGAACAGACTACAGAGGAATTAATTAATTGCCTCCGAAGAAACGCGGATGTGTTTGCCTTCAGTACAGCCGATTTGAAGGGAATAGACAGGGAGCTGGCAGAGCATTGCCTCAACGTGGACCCTAAGGTCAAGCCAGTGAAACAAAGAACAAGACACTTTGGGGCCGAGAAGGACGCCGCGATCAGGGAACAAGTTCAAGGGTTGCTGGACGCAGGGCATATTGAGGAAGTACAATACCCAGAGTGGATTTCGAACGCTGTAATGGTGGCCAAGAAGACAAACACCTGGCGAATGTGTGTTGATTACAGAGACCTGAACGCTGCTTGCCCAAAAGACCATTATCCTTTGCCGAGGATTGATCAGCTAGTGGATTCTACCTCTGGTTGCGCGCTTTTGTCAATGATGGATGCGTATCAGGGCTATCATCAGGTGAAGATGCATAGAGGAGACATTGCTAAAACGGCTTTCGCCATTTGTTGTGGGGTTTATGGATGGAAGAGTATGTCGTTTGGCTTAAAGAATGCAGGGGCCACGTACCAAAGGATGATGGAGAAAATTTTTAAGGAACAACTTTCAAAGAATATATCAGTTTATGTAGACGATATGTTGGTGCACAGTATCAGAGCAAAGGATCACGTCGCTGACCTGGAGGAGGTCTTCACGGTCATAAGAAACCACCGACTCATGCTCAACCCGGCGAAGTGTACCTTTGGGGTCACCACAGGAAAATTCTTGGGATACAAAGTTACTCCCGCAGGGATTGAGGTCAATACGGAAAAAGTCAAAGCTATCATGGAAATAACACCACCCAGAGGGATCAAGGAAGTGCAGACTCTGAACGGGCATATTACTGCTCTGAGCAGGTTCATCTCACGGTCAGCAGAGCGCAGTATGCCATTCTTCAAAATCTTAAGAAAGGGAACCAAGTTTCTATGGACAGTGGAATGTCGGACAACATTCAAGGATCTCAAAGCATATCTAGCAGAGCTCCCAACTCTGACCAAGCCAGTCCCGGGAAAAACATTATACTTATACATAGCAGTGGGCGACGAGTCAGTTAGCTCTGTGCTTATCAGAGAAGAAGGAAATCACCAGAAGCCAATCTACTTCGTCAGCAGAATCATTCAGGGCCCCGAGTTAAACTACACGAAAATTGAAAAGGCTGCTCTGGCGGTCATGGTCATGGCAAGAAAGTTGAGGCCTTATTTCTTATCACATCGGGTAGTAGTGCGAACTGCTCTACCTTTCAGGCAGGTACTGGGACGGTCGGATTTGCCAAGGAGGATGGTCAAGTGGGCCGTGGAATTGGGGGAATATGACGTAGAGTATGAGCCGAGAACGGCAATCAAAGTACAAGCTCTTGCAGATTTCATCCAAGAAACCACTCGACGACCTGTGCAAGAATTTTGGATCGCTTTTGTCGATGGGTCGGTAACAAATGAAGGGTGCGGAATTGGGGTGTACATCATCTCCCCAAGCTATGGGATATATCAGTTTGCTATCAAGTTCACTTGCAGGATGTCTAACAATGAGGCCGAGTATGAGGTCGTGGTCAGAGGAGCACATATTTTGTCAGAATTGCGGGCTGAGTGTGTTATCATCAGAACCGACTCCCAGTTGGTGGCTCAACAATTTTCGGGAGAATACCATATCAAAGAGGATCGGATGCGGGCATATTACAATAAGATCACCGAAATGAAAGCAAAGTTCATGGAATTTAAAATCGAGCAGATTTCTCGGGACGAGAATACCAAAGTAGACTTACTGGCGCGCATGGCTAGCGCAGTGGAACAAACATGGAATGATGAGATCATATTGCTCTGTGATACCAGAGAAATGAGGACTTCACAAATCTTTTCGGTGGAAATCAGGGATGACTGGCGGGCCCCAATTATGCATTTTCTCAAGACAGGGGAGCGGTTGAGCAAAGAATCTAATCAGAGGGCTGGCTACGAGAATTATTGCTTAATCAATGATCAACTCGACAAGCGGTCTTTTACCCACCCTTTATTAAAATGCTTATCTCCTGATGAAGCTGACTTTGCTCTAAAAGAAATTCATGCAGGTTGTTGTGGTGCACATACGGGATTCAGGGACCTTGTACGAAAAATCATTCGGGTAGGGTTCTATTGGCCTAACATCAACAAAGATGCCAGGGAATTCGTCGGCAAATGCGAGGCTTGCCAGAGACATGCTGGGAGAATCAATGTTCCGGGGGAGACCATGGGAGTCATGCACGCTGCATGCCCATTTGACAAATGGGGCATCGACATAGTCGGGAAACTGCCCACGGCACCAGGGGACAAGTGCTTTCTCATTGTAGCGATGGACTACTTCTCCAAGTGGGTGGAAGCTGAGGCTGTTGCAAAAATCGACGAGGTCACAGTGGAACGGTTCATCTGGCGAAACATTTGCTGCCGATATGGAGTCCCCAGAATCATTGTGTCAGACAATGGAACCCAATTTACGGGGCAGAGAATTGCTGACTTTTGTGACCGAATGGACATCAATCAACGTTTCGTATCTATGGCCCATCCTCAAGCAAATGGGCAAGTGGAGCTAGCAAACAGATCAATCTGCGAGGGGATCAAGAAGCGGCTGAATCAGAGCAAAGGGAAATGGGTCGAGGAGTTAGATACTGTCCTTTGGGCCTACCGAACTAGCCCAAAGATAGCAACCGGAGAGGCGCATTTCACTCTGGTATACGGATCCAATGCAGTCATACCAGCAGAGGCCAGATTGGAGTCACATCGTATCACTACCTACGACACAGAGCATAATTCTGAACTCCGAAGAACAGAGCTCGATTTCGTTGAAGCGCAGAGGGACAAAGCTCAAATCAGAGCAGCGAAGTACAAGAGCATCATCAAGGCGGGATACGACAAGAGGGTCAGAGCAAGAAAGCTAGCCAAGGCGACCTAGTCCTCAAGAGAGCTGACGCACTGAAGCCAGTGGGCAAATTCGAGCCCAATTGGGAGGGTCCCTTCATCATATCGCTGAGGTCCTGGGCGGCGGAGCATACACTTTGTCGGATCCAGACGGCAGAGCTCTCCCCAGACCGTGGAACATCAATACTTTGAAAAAGTTCTATGTGTAATGTTGCTTAGATGACACGACAAAATTGTAGACCGAATACTCTTTTTCCCCACAGGGGTTTTAACGAGGTTCGGGGCCATGATATCAATAAAATCGGATACGTGGTTCTAGGGAATTCCCCGATGTTGACTCATTTATTTTAAATTATCGCTTTTTCAAATTGCATATCCTACTTAACATGTTCATGCAGAGCATTGCACATGTCACCAGAGGGGGGATTAGGGTGTATACACATAGTCTACAATTTACAAATTCAAAATTGCTGCTTAGCAAGTCAAGGGAAAACAAAGGCAAAATTGCTTCTTAGCAAGTCAAGGGAAAAGCAAACATCAAGGGCAGATCAGATGAATCATTTTAACCGTAAGCCACGAAAGTTGGTTGCACCCCCAGGGTCTTCCATGCTCCGTGCAGGGGGTTACTATTGAACCGTAAGCCACGAAAGTTGGTTGCACCCCCAGGGTCTTCCATGCTCCGTGCAGGGGGTTACTATTGAACCGTAAGCCACGAAAGTTGGTTGCACCCCCAGGGTCTTCCATGCTCCGTGCAGGGGGTTACTATTGAACCGTAAGCCACGAAAGTTGGTTACACCCCCAGGGTCTTCCATGCTCCGTGCAGGGGGTTACTATTAAATCGTAAGCCGCGAAAGTTGGTTGCACCCCCCGGGTTCTCCATGCTCCGCGCAGAGTGTTACTATTGAATCGTAAGCCGCAAAAGTTGGTTGCACTCCCCGGGTCTTCCATGCTCCGCGCAGAGTGTTCTAAAGGGAAGCAGCGAGGGGAAGCAACGAAGGAAAGTAGAGGAGGGAGCAGCGAAGAGATGGCCCAGAGGGAATAGTCAGAGAATCCTCAAAAGAGGAGTCAGAGAAATCCTCAAAGCAAGAGTCAGAGAAAACCTTAAGGCAAGAGTCAGAGAAACCCTCAAAGCAGGAGTCAGAGAAATCCTCCAAGCAGGAGTCAGAGAAATCCCGGAGGGAGGAGTCAGAAAAACACCCAGATGGCGGAGACCGAGCAACCACAGAGGGGCGAACCAGAGACGCTCCCGAAAGGGGGAATCAGAAGAATCACTCAGAAGGACCATTCAGAAGCATCAAACGGAAAGCATAGCCAGGGAAGCTGCTCAAAGGAAAGTCAACCAGAGGAATCACAAGCACTTCAACAAAAAACAAGAATTCTACCCTATACAACAAAAACATACATCACAACTCGAGCATCTGGAATGCAAGCTCACATCAACCACAACAAATAAGAAGACAACACAAAGCAGGAATGAAGGCAGAGCCAGCACAGAAATTAAAAGAAGAAGACAAGTCATGAGGGAAATTCATTTATAATGCCAAAACGGCAGGACTATACTGCTAAAATAGAAATTTTATTGAAGAAAAAGTTTGCAAAACCCTTGAGAGCACAGGCGCAAACAAGGAACGGACCAGAAAAACCCAAAATAAAGAAAAGACAACAAAACCAAACGGAAAGGAAGCAAAAAACAAAGAGGGGCAACCGAGAGAAAACGAAGAGCGTTTAGCCGAGCCCGAGCAAAACCCACACCAGAGCGGACCCCGAAAGAACGGAGCTGGCATCCAAGGCAGAGATGTCCTTCAGAACAGAGGCGGCCTCCAGAGCAGAGCTGCAGAGAAGCGCTGCAGAGTAGAGAAGCGCCAGAGCAGAGAAGCAAGCCAGAGCAGACAACCTCGCCAGAGCAGAGAAGCACGCCAGAGAAGAGAAACGTGACAGAGCAGAGAAGCGCGCTCAAGTAGAAAAGTACGTCAGAGCAGAGGAGTGCGAACCAGTGCGCCAGCGCGGAAAGCCATTTCTCTGATGAGTGCGAACAGAGCAGAAAGCCATTTCTCTGACGACAAGCGCGCCAGAGCAGAGAAACGCGCCAGAGCAGAGAAGCACGCCAGAGCAGAGAAGCGTGACAGAGCAGAGAAGCGCGCCCTAGCAGAGAAGCACGTCAGAGCATAGGAGCGCCAGAGCAGAGAAGCGAGCCAGAGCAGACAAGCGCGCCAGAGCAGAGAAGCTAGCTCCAGAAAAACCACGGCAGAGCCGTCCCGGACCTAGCGACCTGACCAGCAAATCATTGCTCAAACGCCAGAACAAAGCTTCAACGCTAGAGCGGAGCACCGCGCCAAAGCAGGTCTCGACACCAGAGCAAACCACGAGCACCATAGCAAAGTTCCACGCTGTCCTTCGAGCTTATCACCGATCCCACCACACGAACCTGCGAAACCAAACAACAACAGGAGAGGAAAGAGAAACAAAGAAAGCAAAAACAACACAAGAAAACAAACTCTTGCTAGCCAAGGAAAAAACCTCTCCAAAACAGACAGTTCAGCCCCAAAAGCGCCCTCAGAACAGAAAGAACATCAGAGGGATCAAACAACCAACAAACACAACCAAATCTGAATCCAAAAGCTCCAACAGTCACCAACGAAAGGGGGACAAAGGGGAAAGGAGCCATCATAAGAAGACCAGCCAGCCGATCAGACCCAGTTCTCCGCTAGCAGTGAATCTTCTAATGCAATTACTTTTATGATCCATACTTAACCAAGATTATATAAACATGAAACTCACTTATTTAAGCATGCTTTGAGGGTCAACTTCGCGGGATGACTATACATCAGGAGCAAAATAAATACTAAGTATGTACAAGTTCGGAACTACAAAAAAATTTTATAAACTAAAGGAGGGAATAGCAAGGCAGTCAAGAGGGAGAAGCAGGGACAGTGGGCTGGGGAGCAGCAGAGACAGGAGGATTTGCAGCGACCGGGGCAACAGCTTCAACTTCAGCTCTAGCAACAGCTATTAGGGCCTCACCAGAAGGCCCTCCTGCCTCAAGCACGGGCAACGTGCCGGAGTCTTTCACCACAGGAAGACGTGCTTCCACATCCAGCAGCAGCTTCAAAGCCTCTTGCACATATGTTGTTTCATCTCTGTACAGGGCAAAAAGCTGATCCACCGCAGAGGAAGAAGAAGCAGGATCCTCGAAGGCTGAGGCCTGGAAGCCGGAAAGCAGGGGAGGCTCCATGCTGTACTGAGATAACCCCAGGGAATTGTCACCAACCGGACCCCGCAGCTGGTTCACAAAGCTCACCAAGGAAGCGCAGAAGCGAGGCTTATATACCGGAGCAGCAGGCACCGATTCAGAGCCGACCCCAAAAGCAAAATAGGGAAGGGCCTTCTCCAAAACCGGATACCACCACTCCGGTTTCTTGGGGGACTCGACGGTGATCCCCAGCAGCCGGTTCAAGTCCTCGTCCTTGATGTTCTCCATCAAGGCTATCATGTCCAGAGCCGCGATCTGCTCCGCGGACACGCCCGCCATCTCCAACGCCTTTATCGCAGATTGCTTTATTACGTAGGCGAAGATGGAGCCAAAACCCTCCAAATAATCCGGAGTCCGCTGGAAGGCTGCCAATGTACCCTCCAGTATCATACCCAGGAAATGTTGGCCCTGGGGAGACAAGAAGAACTCCAGGCGCTGGTCCCGGGCCCCCAGAACATAACCACGGTTCTGGGCACCAGTACAGGCCCTCCTCCAGCCACGCTTGGCTTCCTTGTATTCCTCATCGTATTTCGCCCTGAGGCGGAAGAGGCTGTCGTGACCTTCTTTCTTGACCCTCTGCAGCTCAGAGGCTAGAGAGGCCTTCTCCACCTCCGCCTAAGCTAGTTTGGCCTGCAGCTCAGCCACATCTGCCTCGGCTTTGCTAAGCCGCTTCACGGTACCGGCGACCTCGTCGCCGCGTTGTGCCGTTCGCTGCTTTTCTGCCTCTAGATCATGCTCCAGTGCACCGTAGTCATCAATGCACTGGATCACCTCTCCGACCTGGGACTCCAGCTGCAAACAAAGGAAGGGAAAATGTCAGGGCAGAGAAATCAAAATGTCAGGGCAGAGAAATTAAGAGGTTAGTAATAAAATCATTCGAACATATTGAATAATGCAGGGCACCTGAAGCACCAGGCGGCTGAGTGAGTTAGCCAACGCAGCCTTTTTTATCTTCTGCGTGGCCTCCCTATCCTTGGGATGAATGTGGGAGAGGAGCGTGTGTTGGCGAGCCATATAGCGTCATGTCGATTTCAATTTGAGGGTAAAAAAAAATCGTGGGGAAATTGAACAAATGTCAAAGTATTTGATAAAAAATGAAATTTTAAAGATCATGGGGAAAATGGATTTCGGGCAAAGTTCGTGATATTATATGCAATTAACCCAAAAAAATATCCAACAATAGTTTGAATTCATGGAAGCAAAGCATCTCAAAAATACAGAAAAGTGAATGATGAGACTTTATAATATTTTGTCATTTTTTTATTTTTATATCTAAATATATAATATTAAGTATTCGGGTTTCGGGATAGCCCATCGGGTTAGTCGGGCCGGCCCTATCGGGTGCCGGGTTATTCGGTTACGGGCTAATCGGGTTGTAACTTTTATCGGGTTGAAAATATTCAACCCTAATCCTCTCGGGTGGCGGGTTAATCGGGCCAGCCCACGGGTTTCGGGCTAGATTGACATCCCTATATGGCACTAAGAGCAACCACTGTGGGAGAAAGTTAGGAGGTAGCAAAATCATTTTCTCCATAGTGGGGTCGTGAATGTTGGGAAGCAAATTGGAGCAAGTGAAATTGCTACCCGAAAATCATGCAGACGGTGGGCCCCCTCTTTAATTGTTTGACGCACGCGTTCATTAGCCCTCACTTTCAGTTGGCACAGCGCGGGCGCATGCGGCTGTGCATGTCCATTACGTGGTTTTTAAGATACATTTTTTTTTGTTTGAAAAATCTGATTATAATTTAATAATAGATTAATTATAAGATAGTAGTATAGTGAAGAAAATATGAGGTAGTTGAAAAAATAGGTAGTTGCTTATGTGGCACACATATGGCATCACTATGGGATAGCACCAGAGTGGATGCCCTAATGGCATTAATAGTGCCATGTGTACCAATTTACTTAGATTTTCTATTTCGATTGCCATATGTGCTTAACCCGCACGCAAACTCGAATCATGTCCGCCTTAATTAAGGGAAAAATAGTTCTAAAATATAAAAATGGCTAAATTTTATATTTTTCAATTAGTGGTTAAATATTGTGTTTCTTTATTCAAATATTTTTTCGATTGCCATATTGTTTGATTTTTTTAGGACTAATAAATAATTATATAGATATTGAATTAGAATATGTGCTGGTGGTCCCCCTCAGAAATACTAACAAAAAAGACGCCTTAGACCATAAATAACAACAACCATTCGAACCATCCAACCTCCTCAATATTTAATTAATTTTCCTCTCTTCTACATCATCAATTTTCATCCAACCCAACCACATATGTTTTGAATGATTTATCCATGACCACCCAACCACCCAACCATAATATTATATATATAGTTATTTTTTATTATAATTTTTAACCATTAAAATTTATTTTTGTTAAAAATAATATATAAAATTATGATTAAATCAAAAAATTGTAAAAATTTTAAAACTAAAAATCGAGCAATAACTATGAAATTAAAAGGCAATACAAAAATTACATAAACTAAATTAAAAATATAAATTACAATAATATTGCAAATGTCTACCTATTTATAGAGAAAGAAAAGTTATATATATATATATATATATATATATATATATATATATATATATAATATTGAAATTAAATTTATTACCAATAAAATGGTGACATGTGGCTTCCTTTATACAAAAAAGTAGAGAGACCACGAGGTCTCATCTCCATCGGCTGCAGACCAAGGTCGGTCTGCTTCAAAAATTAAGCAAAATTTTTTCTTTTTTTTAATTGCTAATTATCTATGTGGCGGTCGACCCTGAGGAGTTGTGGGCGCCGTTAATTGTAGTCTTAGACCAAGTTTATCGGCCACAATTTGGTGGACCTGGTCGACCTCATTAGAATAAAAAAAAATTAATAATTGCTGGAGGTCGGAGAAGAGGCGGTCGACCTTTCAAAAAATAAGACCAGTCTTGGTCTCTCTCTCTCTCTTCAAATTTAATTCATTGAGTTGTGACACTTGTAATTATATTATTGGTTGAGTAGATTTTATTTAGATAATTGATAAAAATCATTATGTCTTTTATATAAAATATTAAAAAAATGAAGAAATTATACCAAAATTTATATTTTTTTATTCTCTATAAATAGAGACCACTCTTGCTATATTTCAATACACCTTCAAATTCTCTCATTTATCCTCTCTACATATAACTTCTATTATTTGTTTCTCTATTTTTCAATGGATGGAGACAATAATTCTTTCTTCAACTCTCAAAATTTCAATCCCTTCCAAGACTATTATCCAAATCTTGCTGATATTCCAAGCTCCAATGAATTTCCAGAGTTTGATTATGCTATGAGTTTGGATTGTTGTAATTTATATTTTTAGTTTGTCGTAATTTAAATTTTTATTAGTTTGTTATTTTTTGTATTTTTATAACATTTTAATTTATATTTAATATTATTAAAATTATTACGAATAAAAATAATAATAAAATAATTATAATATTATGTTGTGGTTGGGTGGTTGGATGATTGGATGGTCATTGATAAATGAACAAAAATAGAGATTGTTGGGTTGTGATGAATACTCCCTCCGTCCCATTAAAGTTGGCTACATTTCCATTTTGGGCGTCCCACTAAAGTTGGCCACTTTCGTAAAATGGAAATATTTATCACATTCTATCTTCTACTTTATCACATTCTCTCTCCTATTTTATCACTTTATTACCTTCTCTCTCATACTTTATCACATCATCTCTCCTACTTTATCACTTTATTACCTTCTCTCTCATACTTTATCACATCATCTCTCCTACTTTATCACTTTATTATCTTCTCTCTCTCACTTTATCACCTTCTATTTCTTACTTTATTACTTTTATACTTTATTAACTATACACTTAAAATACTAATCTACAACTCCTTAATTCCCGTGCCGAAACGAATGTAGCCAACTTTAGTGGGACGGATGGAGTATTAGTAATGTGGAGAGAGAGAGAAATTAATTAAATATTAAATATGGTTGGATGGTTGGGTGGTTGGATGGTTGCTGATAAAGATGGTCTTAGGTAAATAAAGGAGTTCTCGCACTCATCAACTCGTGGACGGCTCTGATCCATTATTCGAATCCAATGGCTCTTAAATTCGTCTCTTTGACTTCCTTCTTTGTTTCGAAAGCTGACGCCCATTATTATTTCCTTCAAGATCGCCTCTTTTATCCTTCTTGAGCCCTAATCCCCTTCTCCCTCGTATGCTTCTTCAATTCCAGAGTTTGGGGACACAACAGCAGATTCAAGTAAAGGTATTTTTATGGAAGATGATTCCAGAGTTTCGAAGGAATTTTGTTGGTGTGATTACTCGAATCTATGTTTATGCGTAAAATTGCTGAAATAACGTCTGAAAATTTTAAATTGTTGCCGAAATCACGTTTAATTAAATATGCCTGCATCTCCCAATTCCTACATCCCCGCATCGCCTCAGCGCGTTGAGGCGGCCGCCTTTCCCCGACGAGGCGCACATACACAAAAATCTTGCAGAGGCGCACATTATTGGTGCAGTTCAGTGTCGCCTTGCGTCCGCCTCCAGTGATTTTCACAATATTGACGAGTTTATGCATTCCCCCCCCCCCCCCCCCCCGCTTCTACTTCATTCTAACTCTGGCTGGTTATGGTATATGCGAAGCTGAAAATGGTAATCTTGATTCTTACTTTTTGTTATATTTGAATTCAGCGTGTCTCAGTGGGACAATTGGTGGCATATACAGTAAAGAGTAACTGTTCAAGTTGGGAATGAGTTGATGCTATGACTAGACTCTCATTTAGGCCTCGACCGCTCGACATTAACAAGAAGCTTCCCATTGTAAAATCTGTTAAGGACTTTGAGGATGATGACGTTCCAACTTCCACTCGTAACTCCCAGATACTCCGTCTCGCAGCAGAAGCTGATAATGAGGTGACTTATCTAGTTGAAAGCTGAAATATGTTCTAGTTTGTTTTATTGAATGATTATTATGCAAATGTTTATGCGGCTAATCTTTTAACATGCATGGGTATACAGTTTTGTATGAGATAGATTTTATTTAACCTTTTGGAAATTTTTACTAGCGATAGTCCTTACATCAGAATGAACAAGCAACTAGAATAGGTCTTCCTTTGCATTGGCTTTGAGGGGTATCCTTGTGAAGGGTGTTATTTGTATGCTGCATTGAACACCATGCCCAACATTATCTGCCATGAGGTTCTACTACATTCACATGGGCGGAGCAGATTTTATGATCAGAGATCCCAAATGTTGAATTTGAAGATTAGACATTTATAATTCATTATGGCCGTGCTTTCTCGGTGGCATTTTGACGTAGTGTTTTCAGAACCAGTAAGCTAATTTTTCTGAAAATAACTAAATAAAATAAGGTTACGGTGCTATAGATTGCAATTTGCTTAGACTTCTTTTCTGTGAGTGATATTCTCAATCCAAGCAAGAAGTTGAACCATGTCACTGGGGCTGAATCTCAGTAATGAGGTTCTTAGATTGAATTGAATGGTGCCAGGATGGCCTCTGCAGGAGTGAAAACTTCCTGGGTCTTTCAATAGATGGATATTGGGCTGGTGTGAACCTGGCGAGTGATGTTTAACAGATTGAATATAATTACATTAATCTTAATACAAGTGCAACTGACTAAATGGAGTTACAATTTAGTGTTAATACTTCTAAATAACCATTTTGCTTAATAAAAAGTTAATATTAACCATGAAAATAAAAACATATTAATTATAATTAATTTTTATGTAAATAGACTAGTTTACCCTTAATTAAATTATACTAATAAAAATAAATTTTAGAATTATTAAAATTGGAAAAATATAAAAAAAACCCCTCCCCATTGATTCTTTCGGTCCGCCCCCACCAAAACACCCCCCGCCCCCCTACCCCACTCCAACCACTGCCCTTTCTTCCCCAATTCCGATCCCCCAAACCCCCACCATTTCCCTCAACAATCTTCCTTCAGAGAGTCTATGTGTTCATCCGTCCCCCATTTCCCCCCATCCCAACACCCAATTTCCGACCCTGCAAACCCCACCCCCCCTCCCACAATGTTCTACTTCTCTTCATTCCGTCGCCTTAAGATCACCTTGGCTCTCTGCGAAGGTTTTCTACGATTGGTGTAAAAATCGTACCAGTGTCAACAACACATGTGGGTGGGCACCGATAATGGCGATGCAGACAGCGACAACATTTATCCGGCAACAGCGGCGGGAGGTGCTAGCAAAGGAGTTTGGCGACTTGGTGGGGGAGACGATGGAAGTGGGTTGATTCTTTTTTTTTCTTTCTTTTTTTAATTTTAGTTTTGTAATTTAAAATTCAAATTTTCAGAATTTTAAAATAATAGTAAAATTGTATTTTGGTAAGAGTGTTTATGATTAATATATTATAATCAACCTTTATTTAAGCAAAATGGTTATTTTAATATTTGCCTCTACAATTTATGGTGTTTATGTGCATGACTGAAGGAATAGTGGAATAGGTCCTGACTGGTTATTTCATTCCTCTGGTAGTGAGATATCTTTGCGCAAATTAGTGAATCAATAGATATCTGATGGAGGTTGAGGAATTTCTTAACAAACAATATTTTTTACAAATTAAGGTTTTCTATCTGCTATTTGAGTTGTTCAAACTGCAAGGGGACTATTTGTTAAACAAGCAAACTAGGCTTGTTATATATTACTCCCTCTGTCCACCAAAGATATGCTACAATTTCCTTTTTCGTCCGTCCACAAAAAATATGCCACATTCATTTTTAGTAGTAGGGTCTGCACCATTCCACTCACATTTAAAGTGGGACCCTCACTCCACTACCAACTTCACTAATATTTTATTAAAACTCGTGCCGAAAGTAAAGTGGCATATCTTTGGTGGACGGAGGGAGTATTTTATATTAAAATATCGATTAATTTTTTTGAGAGGTTAAATAGATTATTTAATTATGTCATTATTGTAAACTTAATAGGTCCAACAAGTATCTGCCAAGAAAGTTGCGTCAGAGATACCAACTCCTGAGTTTGTGGTTGTGGATACATATGAAAGGGACTACTCTCGTACATTTAGTCAACCAATGTCATATCTTCGAGCAAGGGGAGGTAAGCAAACTTCCTAGGCTGCTGATGTTTGGAAGGTTTCTCTTTTCTTGTTTAATCATTATAGCATTGTTAATTACTGGCAGCTCGGGCTGAAATTGGAGAGTTTGTTGAGTATGATCTTGATAATGAGGATGAAGATTGGCTTGAGGAGTTCAACAATGAAAGAAAAAATCTTGTAGCTGAAAAGTAATCATCTTTCTGTATTTTATAATCCTTGTGTAGTCAGTATTACTTATCTTTGTTCAAACCTTCGATGTAACTTTTATTTATTTTATCTGTTTGCATATCTCTTTCTTACCAGTCGTTTGATGCATACTCCTTGTAATTTTATTTGAGCATATGCAGTTGTAGGAAATGTTTATGCTTAATAACTATTAAGAGGCTTGCATTGAGTACTATCGTAAGTTGTAACACTAATAAAAGTTCAAAGAGAACAGGTCTTCTGTTATTAGACGCATCTTATTTTGTAAATTGTGGCTAAACTTGTGTGGGTTATTATTGATGTGAAATTGTACTCTTTAACACTAGCTCGTATTTAGAAGTTTTTGAGTGGATTCAAAATCCAGCTAGGACAGAGTTTCCGTATGATACAACTAAGTTGCAAACATTTTCTTTTCCTTCTGAACTTCATCTCACAACTTGAGCTGATCCGAACAATTGCTGCTGCTGCTTGTTACATCGTAGTTATCATATTTAGATGGAAAAGAGAGGGGTCGAAATATTTAAGGGTGTTAAGTAAAAATTACTTGATGATGTTTCTATTTCTTTCATGGTTCTTTATGAACTCATTTTTGCTTGTTTTTTTGATTTTGGTGCAGATTGGAAACAATAATTTTTAAGTTGGAGGTTTTAGATCACAGGGCTCGTGAAAAAGCAGGGGTTATTACTCCAACACTTAGCTCACCTATTCCCGTGCTTTTAACTTTTGATGCAGCTGTTGAGGTGAATGTTGCAAAAATTTAGTGATTCAAAGTTTGTATAATCATTCTGATACTGTGATTCTAGCTCTGTTGATTTTGTTATTCAATTTTGTTTTTCCGGGTGGTAAATTTTGTTGGCTGCCAGAGAGACCCTGCACTTGTTAACTTTTCTTCAATCTTCATGCATATAGAAAATTGCAACTCTGCCATCTGTTAGACTCTGCGTTTGTAACTTTGTCTTCTTTCTAATAGCAAACTGCAATTTATATAGCTTCCGGCTTTTCAAGTGAATTTTTATTTGAGATGGAGCAGTTAGTTTCTTTTTCTTTTTTCTTAGAAACACTAGGAGAAACTACATACTAAAGTTTAAGATGGTTTAACTTTGTACCAAAAGAGGCTTGCCGTCATGAAGGATTCCCATTTGGTTATGTATTTAACTATAGATCTGACTGTTCAAAAGTCCTAATAGTTTCTGGAATGGTGTGAAAGGCCATATATTATAAGATAAACTGATGGTCAGCAAGGAATAACAGTGCTTATCATTATCCTAAATCTTAAGTCACTGAACAGGACCTTCAGATCAGTGAGTATCAGGTTGACAAGTATTTCTAGTTTGCTTGTGTCATGATTCAATCAAGTGCTGCGTTTGTTTGCATTTAGTAATGTTATGAAATGATGATGATGATTGCGTTCATCTGCTTTAATGATAAATACAACTTTTAGTAAAGGAAGTAATTTTGGTTCCAATTATATTTTGGTGAAGTATGCTTTATCGTGTCTGTCTTATATCCTTGACATGTTATGCCCTTTATTTAAGACCCTAATCTTTTGTCAATTCACATGCTAGGCATTGCAATCACTCTCCATTGAGTATGGAGTTTTCCGGGCTATTTATAGTTACTGGAAAGAAAAGGTGAGGGGAATATTGCATATATTGATTGTAAATTCTAAGATTTTGCTATCTCATTATTTTTCCCTTCTAGACAGTATCTGGTATTCTTTTGGTAATAGTATTATTTTTGGAAGCAGATACGAACACTGATAGTGGTGCAATCTTACTGAGTGTTTGGAAATTTTAGACTTTTCACTTCCTCCCCTACTGAGTGCAGTAGCCCTGTATGGTACAATCAGGCATGAAAGGCATCTTGGATTAGATCTCGGGGATTAAAGTGCTGTAGTTCTGACAGATTGAAAGCAATATGTTAGACGACGTTGTCAGTGTTGTGTCTAGTGGAATAGAAGTCTTGTACATTTGGAAAGTATATTTTTAGAGTTGAAAACAGGGGAATGGTCTATGCTAAACTTTTAGACAAATAGGATTAGGGGTGTCAAAATGGGTCGGGTTGGGTACCGTACCTGAAATTCTCGGTTACCCGACCCTGAAAATCAGTCCAATGTCCCAGCCGATCCCGACCCACAAATTCCTGTGGGGTACCCAACCTGGGTATTAGGGTACCCGAAATACCCGCTTCTTTAAATGAAAAAATTCTAATCATTGTTTAATGAACTGTTCACTGAATTAAAAAAAAGAAATATCCTTTCTATTTAAATAAACTATCCACCGGTTTTAAAGGGCTATGGCTAGGACTACTGTACCTGCTTTGCTGCCTCTGCGGACGGAGATGGAGCCGCCTAGGGGCTGAAGAGGTGGTGCTGGGTTCGCTTGGTCAACAGCCGATGGGGTTCGGAAGAGACAGGGTGCGAGAGGTGGACAGGGCGTGGCCACGCGGTGCTGTCTTCAATCTGCTGCACTGCTGCCTGATCTTCTACTGCTTTGGGCCTGAAGAGGCGGGTGGGGGCGGCGGCGACAGCAACCGGTGGAGGCGGGGGCTGCAGCGACAGGCCGAGGCAGGGGCTGCAGCAACAAGCGAGGCCAGGGCGACTGCCGAGCGTGCGTGAGAATTCAATTGAGGGAGCGGAGCAGAAGTGCAGAAGTCAAAACCTGAGAATGGGCGGTTTGGTTTGAAAAGAATTGTTTTATTCAATTAATAATCTAAACAAAACAAAAAATATTAATTTGGGTATTCGGGTATACCCGAGAAGTAAGTGGCAGACCATAAACCCGATCCTGACCCGCATCCTAATTTTACCAGGTATCGGATGCCCTATACCCACTCGGGTATCAGGTGGGGTTTTCCCGATATCCGCTTCCCGTTTGGACACCCCTAAATAGGATGTATGCCCTTCTATCAAGTTTAGAACTTTTCTATGAAAGTCAAATTTAATGGGGTTTTAAAAGACTTGCATATCTAGGCTGCTTTGATGACTACATCAATATTCTTTTGGCTTGTTCTTTTTGAAGTCTTCCCTATGTAAATGTGGATTGGATGAATCTAGAATAGAAGAAAGCAGAGAGAGAAAGAGAGGATAATGTTTTCTGCACTATTTGGCATAGTTCTCAATAAAAATTATAAGTGTAGAACGTTCATTTTAATTAGTCCCAGAATCAATCTAAAGCGGAAAATGTAACTGTCAAATTTCAGTCTGCTAGCGGTTTGATTTCTGTTGTATATCAGCTCATGACCCTCTTTTCCCCTTAAAGTACAAGGTTTAGCTTGAAATGAGTTCTGAATTTGATTAACTTGCCTTTGTTTCCATCTTTATCTCTGCCAGCGTGAGCGGTGGCAAAAACCTGTCCTCAGACGTTTGCAGGTTAGACTTCTTTCTTACATTTGTCTATTTCTATGGCTGGTTATTATAAAAATAATAGGCAATGATTTTGTACCGTTTCTAATACATATTCAATGGTGCATACTCGTATCTATTACATGCACCTGGCACCATAGCATTGTAATTGTTGCCCGTGCCCTTATACGTCCGGACGGATGTACATACACTTGTTTCATTTTGGCCTCTTATCCACTAACCTTAGATGCTGATAGAATCACAGTTTTAGCATCACAAATTTCCCCGCAATTCGCTTACCAATTAGTCTTCTGGGCTGCACTTTACAACCATTTTGTGTCCTTGCACCAGTCATGTAGAGGATTGTTATTCTATGGCTATATAGTTTTAGCTGCTTATAACTGTTGTGTACTTGCCAGCCGCCCCCGCCATCCAATGACACGAATCCATATAATGTGTTTAGGCCAAGGGAGAAAGCTCACAAGCTTCACACGCGAAGGGTATGTATTTTATTTTGAAACAGTTTGCAAATGTTTAACATATGCTTTAATGATATTGATTTTACCATGATATATTCTATGAATTACCTGCTTGTTGACTCATATCGTCCATTTGGACAGATGCAAAGGAGGGAAAACAATGTACAATCGTTTGAAAAGCTTCGCCAGGTGATCCAAGCTACTTTTAATCAGAACTTTCCCAATATCATTTGCTCAGCAATTTATAAAGTGGATAATAATAATAATAATAATAATAGATTTTCGAAAACCACGAGTAGGACATCATATTGACTTTTTTGAAAAGATTTTGCTGTTAGCATTCCAGTCCTCGAATAATTATGTTTTTACGTTAATCATATGTTTAGATTTTGTAGGGATGACTTCATATGAAGTTATTCTGCATCATTAATTGAGTTTTTGCATGTGATAATGGTACATACTATCTTAATTTTTACTGAAGTAGCTTATTTTTTCTTGGTTCTGGTAAAACCTGGTCATATGCTCTTAGACTCGTAGTGGCTGTCAGGTTGTCATTGAGATTTGAATGTTTTATTTTTATTTAGCAGTACTTGATGTTCATATTGAGTATTTGGTTTTTGAGATGCTGGTGGGTTGGGTTGGGGTGGTGGTATTATGAACTATGCATCATTTCATTTTTTATGCAATATGTATTGAATATAAACATGCATTTTTCTTCCAAAATATGCTTGAAATGTTTCTTCTCACAAATGCAATTTTTTCCTTATAAATCTGAATAGTAATACTAATAATAATACGTTGATCTTATATGAAATCAGTAATATTCTCTTGCTTTTTGCTCTTTAGGAATAATTGATAGACCGTGGCATCTGTTTTCTTTTCTTTTTCTTTTTAATTGAGTCAGTTATTTATTCTTAGTTCTTCTTGTCAAATAGTTTGAGCTAAAGGCCTATAACGTGTGCATGGGCTTTTAGGGTTAGGGTTTCCTTTTTACCTATTTAATAGGCTTATCATAGTTAGTCGTTTATGTGGAATCATAGTATTGTTTAGGGACAGTTATTACTGTAGGCCTCGGTGAGGAGTTTCTTTTAGTTTCTATCATTTATTTATAATATTATCAGTTGGTTCTCGTTCCCTCTCCTCTGCTCTATCAATTGGTCCGACCTGCCATGGTTGCTACGACGCGCGGCACCGAGTCTCGACTGGATTATTTAGAGAAGGTGGTGTTAGAGTTGCAGACATCGCTGACCTCCCTTTTCAAAGCAGTCGACGCTAACCGTTCTGCTGTGGAAACCCAACTTGCGGCCATCTTGGCTGCTGTCTCTTCCACTTCGCCGTACTGCTTGTTGATAGCTCCACATTTATTTTTATGATTATAGTACATTATAGCTGTGGGTCCCATCTGCTTCTTTCTGACAATGTCAAGCACTCTTGTTTTCTTATCAGAATCCTCTTTTCATTTCGCACCGCACTTGTTCCCTATCAATTTGTCACCTGTATTTAGCAATGGAGAAACCTTCTGTAGATTTTTTTGTGTTCCATAGCATCTGACAGTTTGTTGAGGATCACTTGATACAACTTTTCTCTTTTCTGTTTGGGGGTCGGAGGCTTTAATTTTTGTTCTTGAGCCATTGATTTTGGTGGCTAAATCCAATAAGTGTGCTGCCTATCTGACTCAAACTCTTGTTATCAGTGTTCCCCTCTCATTTAAAATACTTGAATGGCCAATTTCTTTTTCTTTCAACTCCACCTATTATGAATGCATTGAAGGACTTTTCTGGAATGTTCATTTGTAATGCTGTTATTCACTTGGTTCTGTTTTTGCAATTCACTTTAATAGGTGAGGCGCAATCTCGATCAGGCAAAGACTATTCTTGAGGCTTTGATCAAGGTACTGTTGCTCATGGTTCAATATATCTATTTATTTCTGGCTTCTTTCTTTATACTCCCTCCGTTCATGGAAGAACTTCTTAGGAGGGAGTGGCACGAGTTTTAAGAAAAGGTTGTTGAGTGTATTGAGAGTGGAGAAAGTTATTGAATGTATTGGGAGTGGTGAAAAGGTGTTGTAATTAGTATTGGGAGTGGTGAAAATGTTAAAAGTAAGGGTAAATGGAGTATTATAAATGGTCCAAAAATAGGTAGGAAGATTTTTTGTGAACATCCCAAAAAGGAAAAGTAGGAAGTTCTTTCATGGACGAAGGGATTATAATGTTAAAACTTGTGTAATGAACAATTTATTTAATGTCTGTTCTATGTAGAGAGAAGAGAAGAAACGAGAACTTGTAGAGAGTGAGATCGCCCTTCAAAGAATTCAGATGAAGTACAAGGTTTGCGCCGCTACTTGTGCTAGTATTTATTCATTGAGAATTGCCTACATTTATATGGTCTCTTGAATTAGTTGACAGGTCATTCATATTGCACTAAGTTTGCTGATTATAAACATTGATATGTTCAGTAACTGAATGCTGTATCTTGTAACTAAAACTTATTATTTACAAAAACTAGTATGCCCATCCGTGCGATGCACGACGAAATCGAAATTAAATATTATTTTAAGTAAATAAATATAAATATTAAATAAAATCAAAATATAAATAAATGCAAAATATATTTAAAAATAAAATAAGTTTCAGACAAAATGTTTAAAAATAAAATATCAATTACTCAATAAAATTCTGAATTTAAAAACATAATTTTCAATTATGTATAAAATGTAATGATAATTATAATTATTAAATAATTTTAAATTATTTGATAATGAAAATTAATATGCACATTATTATTATAGAGTATTTCACATAATAATAAATAAATATTTCATACACGGACATAAATCAAAAGGTTGTAAAATTTTAACAAAGAGAAAAAAAATATTTTAAAATTTTAATAACGTATTCAATTTATATTCATTTTTTATTAGTTTTATACCATATTAAAGATCTTGTTACGAACTTAAATTTAAAATGCATATTGAATATTTCTTTATAGATCAATTTGATGATATTTAGAAGAAAAAAAAATTAAAATTATAGAAAATAGAAGAAAAAAAGTAGTGAAAAAAAATTATGGGAGAAGAGAGAGAAAAAATGATGGAAAAAATTGAGGAAGAAAGCTTCTCTTTTATATATTATATAGATATCGGGAGTCAACTAGGTATGGAAAATCTAATGCTAGGTATATCACAATGAGTAAGGGCTCATTCTAAAGGCTAAGGTTCTTGTATTTTTCGTTCAAGCTTCAATGTTGTGCTCCAAACTAACCAAATCTTCAAAAGATTAAGAACTTCTTTTCTGACCCTGAATCACTGGTTCAATTCTTGAGACCCATCCAGTACGTACGTTTGATAATTGAAACCATGCATATACTTCATCAAGGTATTTACAGACACTAACCAAGCTACAACTGAATTGAATACATAAATAAGATGCATACCTGAACCCATCATATGATTAGTTGTTGGGGTCCTGCTAGAGCTAGAAACTACTCAAACATCATATGATTAGTTCTTGGGCTGGTCCTGCTTGAGCTAGAAACTACTCAAACATCATAAATGAGATACTACACTATAAATAAAGAAGAACTTCGTATCAAATAGCTTGAATACTTTGTACAGAGTAGGTACAGTACCAATGCCTAGAGTACAACTTTTTCCAAGTTTGAGGAAGGGGGCTGAAGCTGATGTGCTAGGCAAAACTTCTGGGAAATATTATTATAAGTTTCGGGACATATGTTGAGTGGACTCATCAACAGCGTTCATGTCTATTATATATATTTGATGTACTTATTATTTTTTAGTATTTTAGCCACTAGAGGATACATTTATTGAATAAAGCTGGAGTTAAAAGTCCAGCATCAGATTCATTCTGTTTAGTTCTCTGATGGGAGTTAATCTGGTTTTCTTTCAGTTCCTTCATTTACTCCTAGAAATAGAATTTTCCATCCCCTTTGCATCTTTCAGGGTATTTTCAGCCCTTTATCTCTTATCAATTTGGTCCAACCTGCAATTAATTTCAATAGTCCTTTAGATGATTTTTTATGATATCCAAGAAAGTGTTTTGAAGCTCTTTGGAACTTCGTGGTTCTAAATGATGTGTCAAACACTATCACCTTGTTGATTGTTATGTTGTTTTGTGTTTATATTCTTTTAGGCTTCTTGATATTGCTATTTAGCTGTATTTAACTACCATTGGTACATTGCAGCATGAAACTGAGCTCCTTGAGGATTCCTTGGCCATACCAGGATTGCCATCCTTTCCCAGCAAAGTGGGTTCAAGTGAAGAGGAGTTCTTTGATTCTGATGATGTGGCAAACAGTCGTCCACCAAGTCGATCTCCTGTTATCCAAAACTCACCTTTCACTGAACCAAAGCTGGTCATGGTACCTTCGGGGAACATGAGGAGAGATGCTGGAAGGCGTCTTCCTCATGTGCGTCTTCCTAAGCTGGTAAGAATCTATTCTTTTATCCTATTGAGAAAAAAATCTAAAACTATATTATCCTTCCCTGTATTATTAGGGTGAGCTAGATGTTTTTATTAAATGAAGTTTCTGAGTTGGACATCTTTTGGATCGTGCATATGTGGTTAATCAAAGATTCAGCATCTGTCGTCTTCAAACTTCATAGATGTTAGTATCTTATTGGCTAGTCTTTTATCTATATAATGGTTTTCTTGATCTATTATTTTTTCGATTTAAATGAAAGTGGCTAATCACATATGACGTTAGTCAACTTTTGCTGACAGTTACTAGTTTGCATGAAGATTCTGATAATAGGGCATGATTGGTGCGTTCAGTAAAACTGGGAGGGTTTTGTTAAGGAATAACTGTAGCGGTTTCTTATGGGCCCAGCAATTTTTCTGGTTTGAAAATGTTTATACATGTTTGCAGGATCCTAATGAGCCGCTTATGCTGTTCACGAAGCCGCTTTATCCAGATAAACTAGCAGTGGCTGGCATCATGCCGCCATCATATCTTCCGACTGCAAACGGCGCATCTGGTCGTTCATTTAGCTTCCGTGGAAGGATTGGCCGAGGAGGCAGAATTGTGTTTGACAGATGGAATCCTCTTATGCATACTCCAATCGATTGTGGTGACACTTTGTATGTACCACCAAGGCCTCGGCATTCAGCACATCATTGATTAACAGGTTTCTCTATCTTAGACCACAAATTCCTCTACATTTTACTGACAATGTTGTTTTGAACTGGAGGTAGAGCCAATAGAAGCGGAGACATGGTAACATTTTTCGGATGACTATGATAGGGGGAAGTTGCTGATGTGAGGTAATAGCTTAGACTGTTGGCAACAATCGGGGAGGCCAGTTGTAGTAGCAGGACCTGGTGCATGTAGGAGTAGGATCTGATGCTTTATGCTGCTCTTGTATGAATGATTTGTTTGTACCCTTGGAAAATAGATGAGTTTAGTGCTGAAATAGGCTATTGCTGTAAGTGGTGATAACTTATTAGGAAACACGATTTATGATTTTGGTTGTAAATGGAAAAATTCCAGCTATTATTTGTTTTGCTGTAAATTGAGGGCCAAGAATGCCTTGTAACAATGTGAGTGCATAAAAGGAAACTCTTAGGAGGTGATTGGTATGGAGGTATGGAGGTGGGAATGAAATGGTGATTTCTACCTCCATTCTATTCCAACGTTTGGTATGGTTTTATTGTAGGAATTATCATTCTTAAGGGAATCATCATTCCTTCCCTCCAACATAGTATTTACCCATTCCATTTCATTTCTAATTCACCTAAATTTAGGTTTTGACAAAATTACCCATATATATTTCGCACCCCCCATCCCCCACCCCCTTCCCCCCAAAAAAATATTTTTTAATTTTTCTCGCCACCCTACCCCCCAACCCCCCACCCCCAAAAAAAGTTATTTATTTTAAAATTTTTCTCGCCATCCCCACACCCCACCCAACCTGCCCTCCCCCTAATTTTTTTTTGTTTTTCTCCCCAACCCCACCCCCCGATATTTTATTTTTTTTATTTTTTCTTGCCACCCCCAACCCACCAAAAAAAAATTTAGCTTTTTTTTTTTAGTTTTTCTCGCCACCCCCAGCCCCCAGAACTTTTTTTTTTCTCGCCCCCCCTACCCCCCCCCCCCCCCCCATGTTTTTTTATTTTACTCGCCACTCCCACCCCACCCACCCACACCCACACCCATCCATCATGATGCAGAAATGCCAAAAACACACATGCCCCATTGGTATTGCAACTTAAGATCTAGTTCTTAGGGAAAAGTTTGTTGGTGAACCTGAACATGCAATAAAAAAAGGGTAAATTTGGTATAAAATTATGATAAATTTCTAAATCTTTCATTCTTGTTTCAAAATTCATAGTAAATCATTTTTTTGGAATTTCCCACGATGACAAATTTCGATCAAATATTTAAATGATGTGGCAATACAATGTAATTACATGAAAATTATGTGACATGACAATCTAATTGCCCCCTGCGTAACGGTGATTGATCCCATTAGAATTGTGCTTGGGGCGGCCGTTAAAATGTGGAGGCATTTTGTTTTAGTTTTGAAATGTTGAGATAGTAAACAACGTCAACCCTGACGTTAGGGTGTTAAAGGCGATGTGGGTGTCAACGTTGAGGGGGAAAGTGGTACTTAACCATTAAATATGCCACATCATTCAAGTTCGATGCCACGTTATTTAAAAAATTCGCCGAAAAATCACACTATGGAGAATTCCAAAAAAAATGATTTATTATGTATTTTGAAACAAGAATAAAAGTTTGTGGAAAAATTAAAATTTGAAAATTATTATTGTTTTAAACTAAATTTACCCTTGATGAGGACGAATCCACCTTTTTTGCAAATCCCTTTCTCGATCCAGATTTGTTCAGAATTCTCGATGATGAGAAATTGGGTCAAGATCGAGAAACGTTACACGCCTGATTGGGGAAATGTCCCTCAGAGCAGCCCGGACAGCGCAGAGAAATGCCCTTTCAGAGTAGAGAAATGTCCCTCAGAGCAGCCCGGACAGAGCAGAGAAATGTCCCTCAGAGCAGCCCGGTCAGAGCAGAGAAATGCCCTTTCAGAGCAGAGAAATGTCCCTCAGAGCAGCCCAATCAGAGCAGAGAAATGCCCTTTCAGAGCAGAGAAATGTCCCTCAGAGCAGCCCGGTCAGGGCAGAGAAATGCCCTTTCAGAGCAGAGAAATCCCAGCAGAGGATTGAAATCCCAGCAGAGCGTTGAAATCCCGGCAGAGCATTGAAATCCCGGCAGAGCATTGAAATCATGCCATAGCATTGAAGTCACGGAAGAGCATTGGGGTCACGGACGGCGGCAGAGCATTGGGATCACGGACGGTGGCAGAGCATTGGGATCACTACAGAGCAGTGAAATCACGGCAGAGCAGTGAAATCACGGTAGAGCAGTGAAATCACGGCAGAGCAGTGAAATCACGGTAGAGCAGTGAAATCACGGCAGAGTAGTGAAATCATGGCGGAGCATTCCTCAGCTGCTTCCCTCCTTTGCATGCATTCATTTGCTGCTTCCCTCCTTTGCTGCTTCAGGGTGTATACCCGTAGTCCCCAATTTACAAATTCAAAATTGCTTCTAAGCAAGTCAAGGGAAAAGCAGAGGGATGCTATCGTAAGCCGCGAAAATTGGTTGTGCCATCCGGGCCCTCCATGCTCCGCGCAGAGGGAAGCTATCGTAAGCCGCGAAAGTTGGTTGCACCCCCCGGGTCCTCCATGCTCCGCGCAGAGGGTTACTTGTAATACCCCGTTTCCCTGAGTTAAATTTAGAATTTATTTTCGAAATTTAGAAGTAAGATGATTCACGCCGGATATAAAGAAAATGAATTTATTTTTAATTCCAACAAAAATGAGTTACAAAAACATTTGTAAATTTAGTTATTGAATTTATATGCATTGCATATTTATTTAATTTAGCATTCAAGTATTTTCACGAGCTATTTATTTAGCGAACCCTGAAGTATTATTACAGTCCCGGTATTTTATGTTCCTAATAGCTACTCTATATCATGATTATTTTATTTTTATACATATCTTTATACAGACAATCAAATCTCACAAATCAGCCAAATCTTTCAATTCCCACTTAACAAATCCCACTTTCACACTTTCAAATTCCACTAACATCACCAAATCCCACTTTCACACTTTCAAATTCCACTAACATCACCACGATATCTTGTCCAATTTCTTTAGCTTTTAGGTTGTCAATTTTTCTCCTTTAATGATTAAGGCAGCAACTCACTTCACCATTTCCTCACTCTTCACTCACGATTTATCCTATTTCTAAGTAAGCTATTTTCAAGTCAACAATTCAAGTTTCACTGCAGTCCAAGTTGTCGAATTCAGCAGGAAGATTTCAGCTAAATACCAAATACCACCAACATCAAGGTTACCCCAATTCCTCCCCATTTATCTTATGAAATTCTGAATCAAGCATCAAAAAGAGAAAGAAAGAAGGCAGCAACGAACACACACACTCATCATCACTTCATTTTCTAACTATTACAAGTACAAGGTTTGATTTTTTTTTAGAGAATAAATAAGAATGAGAAAGAACAGATTTTTACAATAAAACCCTAGCTTTGCTTTACTTTGTGAATCTGGATTGAATTGGGAGGGTTTTCTTATGCTTTATTGTGTGTGTGCGCTGTCCGAGTCGTGAGAGGGGAAGGAGGGAGCAGCAGGTGGCTGCTGGGCGCCGGCAACGGCGGCGCGGCGGCAACTGCCGCCCAGTCCCTGTTCTGCCAAAACGAGAGAGGAGGAATTAGATTTCAGATTTTGTATTTTGAAAGGAAGAGAAGGGAGATTTGGGGGTTTACCTGTGTGGGGAAGGAGATGCGGTCGGCGGTGGTGGTCCTCCTGCTGCTGTCGACCGGAGTTTTGAGGGAGAGGTGGCAAAGCAAAAGCCTTGTTGCCGCTCTGAGCCGGGTCTGGGCTGGGTTTTGTCGAGGGGGTGACGGCGGCGGCAGTTCACTTCTTCTGCTGTCGTCGGCCGATTGAGTGAAGAGAAGAGGGGTGTGCTGTGAGGGTCTGAGCGGAGAACGGTGGAGCGGCGGCGTTGCTGCTCGAAATACGAGCGGCGGCGGCCGGAACTAGAGAAGAGAGATGAGGGGCGGAGACATCGCCGGTGGTTGTCGTCCGCCGGAGTAGAAACTAAAACTTGAGGGCGGTGGTCGTGGATTTGGGCTTCGATTGCCGTATTTCAAGGCACCGCTCCTCGCCGGGGCCATAAGCGGCGCAAGGAGCGTCTGCGTGTGTGGGATCTGTTTGAGTGAGAATAGGGGGTGGACGCTGCTCCTCCGGCGATCTGCTCGGCGGCAGATTCGGAGGGAGAAGGGGGTGGACTGCCTGAACCGAAGAGAGAAAGGGAGAGACGAGGCGTGTATGTGTGAGCGGCAGCGTGTCTGGCGGACGGCGGCGCCGTCTGTGCAGGGGCTGTGCGGCGGATTTGGTGAGGAAACGGGAGAGAGTGTTTTGAGAGAGAATTAAGGAGAGGGAGGCGCAGCTTAGGTAGAAGAAGAGAGGGAGAAGTTTTGGGCTAGGTTTGGCTGTTGGGCTCCCTTTTTGGGCTGAGCCAGTGGGCCGAAATTTATTTAGTGTTGGGCTGTTAATTCCTTTTAACTGGGCCTGTTTTAATTATTAAAAAGCTTGGGCTGCAAAACTTTTAAAGAAAATGGTGCATTGATTTAATTACTTTGGCTAGTGGATATATTTTTTTTTAATTAATTAGACTATATATTAATTTGATTAATTATTTTCAAGTTGAGGCATAATAATATTATATTATTATTATGTGCATATATTAAGTATGAATTACTTATTATATGAGTGGAGCATGAAATGATTTGCATTAAATATTTTTGCAAATGGAAGTATTTATGATTTAATTGGATTTATTTATAAATTCAATTATTAAAAGAAAATCGAGTAAGGATATTGTTGGTGTCCTTAGCTCAAGAATTAGTTTTCAATTATTTATTTACTAAATTTTGGAAACCCGGCGTGATGAATCAAGTATGTTTAGTACATCCACTAAGACTTTAAGTTAGTTTCACGAGACCTATTAAGAATAGAATTTCTTGTAGGCTTTATGAACCAAGGGGATTAGCGCTGCTTTCCCAAGACGAGTTTATGTGATTATGATCTTCAGGCTTTGCCTATCCAGGTGGGCATTACTTTTACTATACGTATATAGAGATCCCCTGCGTGTCGTAGGCCTCTTATACGAATATATGCATGAGATGATTTTAACTGTTAATTTCAGTTTATTATTATGCCCAAATGATAAATGACTCTTATGAAATGAAAATGAAATGTTCATGAAATGAAATGAAATGTTTATGAAATGATTGACTGCCAAAAATGTTTATGTTTTTATATGTATCCTATCTGTGTTGGTTCGCCAACTTTAAAGGAAATCCAATTGGGATCCTATGCTAGACAAAGGTCGCTAGCTAGGGTTAACGTGTACACTCATGGAGACCGCGAGTCGCTTGCGACCGGTCTTGGCGTCCGTGGTAAGGAGGCCTCCTTCCCGGCGCGTGATAGAAAGGAACAGATATGGATCATATGAAGGAAAATGATCGGCCGATCGACTTTATGAAAATGAAAGAAATGTTTTAGTAAGCGCAGGTCTTTCAAGAAAACCCCTGTGTGTTACTGTTATGGCAGTTCAATTTATATATGTATGCATGTTGTATTTTCGGCTATGCCCACTGAGTATTTTTATACTCAGCCCTGCATGTATTTCTAAATGTGCAGGTTGAGCAGTTGATGGAATGGAATGATGTTGAGCGGGTGTTCCTTTGACATTTCAAGAAATGTAACCTTGAGTATACATCTTCATATGTATATTTCACACGTTTTCCGCTGCAAAACACTTTGATTAGGATAGCTCTATGATATGAAGTTGTGATACGTGTTATTGGGTAACCACCTTAATCAGTTCTCATTTATGTGTATGTTTTATAAGTATCCAAATAATCATATATGATCCTAGCATTTTATCTATAAGTGACATTTCCATATACTTTAATGTTAAGTAATTATCCATATCCATTTCTTATTTTTCATCCCAAGTCATAACCCCGGTTAAACCGTCATTGGGATAGTGGGCTGTGACAGAGTGGTATCAGAGCGGTTCGTTCGCTCTGGCCCTAGAAACCTTATTCTAAAGAGTCGAGTCTAGTTTGATTCTTTATACTTACATGGGTTCATATGGCACCGCTCAACACTCCATTGCATCGTGCTCAATCAAGGAAAGAAGGTAACTGCAGTTTCAACGTTTTAAAGATGTTAATGTTCTAAAATGCTTCATGAATATGTTTATGTGAAGAGCAGGTTATGATGAAATGTTGAATGTTTTGCCTTTCATGGCATATTTTCGCAATCTATGATGTTATGATCAGATGAATGATAGAAAAGTGACATATGTTTTCCCAGAGAACATAGATTGTTATAAGTTGCATGATCACAATTTTAAAAGAACATAGACTACTAGATTAGTAGTATATCTCTACAATCTAGATTCCAAAGGTGATAATGTAGAAGAATGAAAGAGAACTTAGAGCGTTTCAGCTCCCTTAAGAAAATGATGGTTCTTTTGAACTACAAAGAGGATTGAAAAGATATGTACGAGGTAAAGGAAAAGCACAGAATGACGATACGCGACGAATTCAAGGTAAACGCTGCATCAAAGGTTGAACCATAGTCTCTACGTTCAAATGTTCAAGTGCGACGGAATATCGAATCGACTTTTGCTACATGATAGATTTTAAGAATAGTGTGTTTTGCCTGTGTACGTATGTCTGTGTGTATATGTCTTAAAAGAGGTTTGGGGTTTGAGATCAATAGGATAGGGAACCTTAAGATAAGTTTAGTTGTCATGATGAACTTATGCTTTGTTATGTATAGTATGTTCATGGCTCTCCAAGTTCGGGACGATGTTTCCCGTGTGACTGGGAGGTGATGATGTTGGACCTGGCCAGTCCACATGATCCAAATCTCAGTAGACGTCTTTTGGGTTGAAAACCCATGTGTTTCAACTTTCGGTTGAAAAGCCAGATGGGTTCTTACTCGAGGTCATTTTGTTCGACCTAGTAGTTAATCATTTCATACCCTCTGGTCATTCTTTTGATTCTCTTGAACAATTTCTACAACACCTTGCTTTGATGTTGTGTTGAGTTTGAGCCTTGCAACTCGTGAGTTGTCATAATAGATCCTCTTGTTTGATAAGACCAAGAAGTGTTAGTCTACCGACGTAGTATACTACCCAAACTATGGCTTCGTATAATTGTGTCTCATTGTAATTAGTTGAGATTAGTCTTTGTCCTATAAATGATATCGACCACTCATTATGATAGAAATTCAGAGTTCAAGCTAAGACCGTAATATAGTGTTCGAGTACGAGGACTTAAAGTTAATTGGTCTATGATAGTTTTAAGATAGATTCATAGGAAAGTGTTATGCATGTCATAGGTAACAAGAAATGGGTTGATGACCATTTTGGTCTTTGAAAACTAGGATACCCCATAGATGAGCCCTAGGAATGAGGTAGGAGTAATGAACCGCCACAAAAGAACGAGGGAACTTATTCTCAAGTAAATCTCGTGTATATAAATTGGAATTGAGAATCCAATTGATATGAGGAGAGACCCGAATCTATTCTAGATCGGAAAGTTAAAGTACTAAGGAATAAGTCGATACCCTTAGTAATAGTTCTTTGGAAGCACCATCATCAAGAAGAGGCGACGTGGGAACTCGAGTTTAGCATGAAGGAGAAGTACCCAGGATTATTTTCATGTGGTACAAATTTCGGACGAAATTTCTTTTAAGGAGGATAGTATGTCATACCCCGACTTATAATCCCTGATTAAGGGCTTTATTATTAATAATTAGGGTTCGACATCCATTAATAATAAAAACTGGTTTGATTTATCTGATGTGATTTGATCGTTATATATGTGTTTTAATGTGCTTAGTTAAAGAATTTTTTTATAAATATGGTGCATAAGTTTTAATTAGTGAGTTAAGTGTATTTATATGAGCCACATGAATTTTAAATTATGCATGAAGTCATGAATTTTATCTAAATTTGATAGTACATGTAACACTCCGTACTTTTCCCTATGTTGTGAGATAGTGTCTTAACACTATTGAGAGTACTGAGATGTCAGAGAGATTGATTGTCCTATTAAGAAAATAGGAATAATGAGTTGGAAATAGAGTCGAGAAAGAAAGAGTGAAAAAAAAAAAAAAAAAAAAAATCGGTCGGAGAGACGTCTAGTTTGTCTGTGTTTGCCGACTGCTTTGACGTGATATTATGTGAAATTACGTGACTGATTGATTATGTGAGTTTTGTTACGTATGTCATTGTGAGCAAGTTATTATGATTTTTTATTTGAGGATATTAGCACTTGAAATTTTAATTAAGTTTCTAAAGCAAGTGCAGTTTATTTTTACCGAGAAATCAAAGAATGCTGGTTAATGAAAATATTTCCAAGCATATATTTTGTTTTAAAATTATTTTTCCTATGAGAGGAATATTATAATTGAGTGAGTGCACTAATATTAGTGCTATAATTATTTTATGTGGTCACATGAATAATTATGTATTGGTATTTTATTAATGAGTACATTTCCATAGTTATTGTGATTTATTTTTAATCACCCTTCTCACACTATTACTTTAATTTCCCTACCATGTGACTAAATACCACAATTTGCCAAGTGTAGAGATTATTGAGAGAGTGTAGAGATTAGAGAGAGAGTGTAGAGATTAGAGAGATCAAGGCATTAATTGCCAATATTTCCTTAAGATTACAAAATCCTCTTTAAAGATCACAAGATCATTTACAATCTTGCAAAATCCTCTCTCACTCCTCACTCATCATTTTCGACCAACACCTCTCTCCCTCTTTCTCTCACTTTCCTCCATTTTCCTCCACTGAAGAGACCTTCGAAGCTTCAAAAAAAAAAAAAAAAAAAAAAAAAATTTTACAAAGCACCTCAATCCACTCTAAAATCTTCCATAAACACATCCTAGCTACTTATATTCAAGAGAATCATTGAAGAAAGGCTTCCAAGCTAGAGTGAGAAAATATGAGTTTTGGTGAGAAACTTGGGTAAGTGATTCTTATTTTATAGATCTAGATTGTATGATGTTATATGTGAGTATATGATCATGATTGAGCAAGAAAATCACCCAACTTATTTCTATGAAATTTTCGAAAATTAGGGGCTTGAAACCCTACGAAATTTGTTGTTTGTTTTCTTGAATTGGCTTGAGTTATATGATGATTGATGATTATTGAGTTAATATATATGAATATCTTGATGATTAGCCATGAGATATAGATTTTTCTATTAGGTTAGTTTACCTAAAATTGGGATGTTGAGATCCTATGAATCAATTGATGTATTGATGATGGATTTGAGTTTATGAGATGATCTAGATGATTAATGATGGATGAGATTGAAGCTTGAGGTTGAGAAATGAAAAATGAAAAGTGTTAGTTTGAGGAAGAAGATGACATACATATGTATCTATATGTGATCTTGTTTTATGATGTTGATTTGTGCTAATTGGTAACCTAGGATGTTAGATCTATGATTTGATCAATAGGTTATACATGATTAGTGATATTTTCAAAAGAGTTTAGTTTAATAAAAATTAGGACTTTTTGCCTATGTGTTATTAAAGTGATTTTGGCTTAAGATATATGTATTTGAGCATGATATTAGTGTATAATTATATTTGAGTAAGTCTTTTGTTGGCTAAGAAATTTTTTGACTTAGTTTAGTTTGTATGAGTTTTTGAGTTTTCATATTTTGAGAAGTCGATGATTGATAAAATGAGGTCTAATTGCTTTATGACCATTATGTGAAAGTTTGTCATGTTTTATTAAGAGTTTTATGATGATACATGAAGTTTCATTAGAGTTTAGTACATGATAAAAGGGAATCTATATGTGTATAATGAGTTATATGATGAATGAGATCATGTTTGAATAATTGAGTAATTTTGTGCATGAAAATGAAAAGAGAATTTTAATGATGCGTTCATTGAAACGTTTTACTAGAGATTTGAGGTTATGATGTAAGAAGAGAGTCAAGATTTGAGTATGATGAGCATTATAATGTGCCTGAATGTTTGTGAGTGTTATATGTGTTTAAAATGAGCTTTGATGAGTTTCCTTGAAGGAATGTTGAGTTGAGTATTTTAAGAGTTTGAGATGAGATTTTGGTGAATTTCGTAGGCCTACTGACCTACTGTGATCGACGGTTTTTAAATGTCAAAAAGCTTTGAAAATTTTATACCAAGTCTCTACATGAGTCTTGAGAACATCGGTAAAATTTCAAGTCATTTGGACTTCATTTACTATTTTTATAAAATACAAAACCGAAACTGCATATTACTACCGAGAGTTTCAGAGAGCAGGGGAAAGAGTCATTCATTTCAGTAGCTTCCTGTGTGCTCTAGCTTTCCAAAATTTTATGGTATTAACCTTATTGTGTTAGCTAGATATCCACAAAATGTGAGCCCAGTTTGACAACATTTACTATTTTTTTCAAAAATCCAAGTTTTCGATTGCTCAAAACTGCCGAATATGGTAGACTGTAGTAAAACAGTCATATCTCCTACAATACTTCGAGTTTTTGACTCTACTTTTTTTTATATGAAAATAGACTCGATGACCTTTCTTTTGGTATGAGTCTCGAGTCCAGGAGGTGTCGGAGTAAGAACAGGTTAGATTTTGAAGTTGAGTCAGTGTAAAAACAGAGCATGTTTTGATAATGTTTGATTGTGTTTTCTTATGTGCCTTATGTGATTGTGTTGTCTATGTGTTGAATGAGATTAGACGAGCCTTATATGAGAGATAAATCGAGACTTAGTACCATGATTTTCTTGAAACCTATCCTTGAACTTAAGGATTTGAGATGAGTGGAGAGTTTATATAAAGTTGAGTAAAGAGATAGAATATGAGATAGAGCATGAGTTAAGGCTTTATGAGTATGGATTTTAAAATGATTAAAATGTTTTAAATCAATTCCATTTTAATGGAGTTTAAAATGCTTATTTAAGTCATTTATAAATGAATAATGAGAAATGTGTAAAGGAGTTCGTAAATAAATCGCGGCATGAGATTTTCAATTCCCCTAGTAAACTAGGGAGATATTATGAAGGAACAAGCAATGAACGAGACTCTCACCACCGAGTCACTACAACAAATTGGAGAAGGAAAAAGTTCACGCACAAACAAGATATGTACACCACCTCAAGATGGAGGTAAAGAAAAAGGAAATGGAAGGAAAGCACTAGAACTAAACTTAAGGTATAACCCAACCCCAAGGCTAGTAGGCTCAAGCTAAGAGAGTGAATGCTTTGGCTAAAGTGCCAGAAGCTACAGCAAGAATAAAGTTGGAACGCCACCACAATGGAAACTTAGAAACCCTCATTAAATAATCATTTGGAAATGAGAAAATGAGTTTACATGGCAGAAGGAGTGCCATTAATCTTTAAGTGAAAGTTACCAAGATGATGAGAAAAGTTTGATATTAGAAGTCCCTAGTCAAATCTGAGAAGGTGACTTAGGACGAAGGAAACAATTAAGGTAGTTCACCACTTTACTAAGATGAAGTGGGTGAAAGAATGTTGTTAGGTCCTGAACTGGTCCAACAGGCGATTGAGAAAGTCGACCACATCAAGCAAAGAATCAAAGAAACTCAAGATAGACAAAAGTCTTACGCCGATAAACGCCGATTGGAATTAGAATTTAATGTTGGGGATCGAGTTTTCCTCAAAGTCTCTCCCTCAAAGGGAGTTATACGTTTCGGAAAGAGGGGCAAGTTACGACCCCGTTATATAGGACCTTTTGAGACCCTAGATAAGTTAGGTCTTTGTAGCCTATAAGTTGGCTCTGCCACCAAGCATTGTGGATGTATACAATACGTATAGCACCTCGCAATTAAGAAATCATGTGATTAAGCAAGATAAAGTAGTCCTAGCCAGGACCTAAGTTGTGATGAGAAATCAGTCCAGATACTTGATCGCAAGATTCAAGTTTTACGAGGCAATAATATTGTTCTCGTCATGTAGTGGAACCATCACAGGATGGAAAAGGCCACAAAAGAGATGAATGAAACGAATGACTAGTATCACAAGATAGAATACCAGATATGCAATTCCGAGGACGGAATTTTTATAAGGAGGGAGGAATGTAATACCCCGTTTCCCTGAGTTAAATTTAGAATTTATTTTCGAAATTTAGAAGTAAGATGATTCACGCCGGATATAAAGAAAATGAATTTATTTTTAATTCCAACAAAAATGAGTTACAAAAACATTTGTAAATTTAGTTATTGAATTTATATGCATTGCATATTTATTTAATTTAGCATTCAAGTATTTTCACGAGCTATTTATTTAGCGAACCCTGAAGTATTATTACAGTCCCGGTATTTTATGTTCCTAATAGCTACTCTATATCATGATTATTTTATTTTTATACATATCTTTATACAGACAATCAAATCTCACAAATCAGCCAAATCTTTCAATTCCCACTTAAAAAATCCCACTTTCACACTTTCAAATTCCACTAACATCACCAAATCCCACTTTCACACTTTCAAATTCCACTAACATCACCACGATATCTTGTCCAATTTCTTTAGCTTTTAGGTTGTCAATTTTTCTCCTTTAATGATTAAGGCAGCAACTCACTTCACCATTTCCTCACTCTTCACTCACGATTTATCCTATTTCTAAGTAAGCTATTTTCAAGTCAACAATTCAAGTTTCACTGCAGTCCAAGTTGTCGAATTCAGCAGGAAGATTTCAGCTAAATACCAAATACCACCAACATCAAGGTTACCCCAATTCCTCCCCATTTATCTTATGAAATTCTGAATCAAGCATCAAAAAGAGAAAGAAAGAAGGCAGCAACGAACACACACACTCATCATCACTTCATTTTCTAACTATTACAAGTACAAGGTTTGATTTTTTTTAGAGAATAAATAAGAATGAGAAAGAACAGATTTTTACAATAAAACCCTAGCTTTGCTTTACTTTGTGAATCTGGATTGAATTGGGAGGGTTTCCTTATGCTTTATTGTGTGTGTGCGCTGTCCGAGTCGTGAGAGGGGAAGGAGGGAGCAGCAGGTGGCTGCTGGGCGCCGGCAACGGCGGCGCGGCGGCAACTGCCGCCCAGTCCCTGTTCTGCCAAAACGAGAGAGGAGGAATTAGATTTCAGATTTTGTATTTTGAAAGGAAGAGAAGGGAGATTTGGGGGTTTACCTGTGTGGGGAAGGAGATGCGGTCGGCGGTGGTGGTCTTCCTGCTGCTGTCGACCGGAGTTTTGAGGGAGAGGCGGCAAAGCAAAAGCCTTGTTGCCGCTCTGAGCCGGGTCTGGGCTGGGTTTTGTCGAGGGGGTGACGGCGGCGGCAGTTCACTTCTTCTGCTGTCGTCGGCCGATTGAGTGAAGAGGAGAGGGGTGTGCTCTGAGGGTCTGAGCGGAGAACGGTGGAGCGGCGGCGTTGCTGCTCGAAATACGAGCGGCGGCGGCCGGAACTAGAGAAGAGAGATGAGGGGCGGAGACATCGCCGGTGGTTGTCGTCCGCCGGAGTAGAAACTAAAACTTGAGGGCGGTGGTCGTGGATTTGGGCTTCGATTGCCGTATTTCAAGGCACCGCTCCTCGCCGGGGCCGTAAGCGGCGCAAGGAGCGTCTGCGTGTGTGGGATCTGTTTGAGTGAGAATAGGGGGTGGACGCTGCTCCTCCGGCGATCTGCTCGGCGGCAGATTCGGAGGGAGAAGGGGGTGGACTGCCTGAACCGAAGAGAGAAAGGGAGAGACGAGGCGTGTATGTGTGAGCGGCAGCGTGTCTGGCGGACGGCGGCGCCGTCTGTGCAGGGGCTGTGCGGCGGATTTGGTGAGGAAACGGGAGAGAGTGTTTTGAGAGAGAATTAAGGAGAGGGAGGCGCAGCTTAGGTAGAAGAAGAGAGGGAGAAGTTTTGGGCTAGGTTTGGCTGTTGGGCTCCCTTTTTGGGCTGAGCCAGTGGGCCGAAATTTATTTAGTGTTGGGCTGTTAATTCCTTTTAACTGGGCCTGTTTTAATTATTAAAAAGCTTGGGCTGCAAAACTTTTAAAGAAAATGGTGCATTGATTTAATTACTTTGGCTAGTGGATATTTTTTTTTAATTAATTAGACTATATATTAATTTGATTAATTATTTTCAAGTTGAGGCATAATAATATTATATTATTATTATGTGCATATATTAAGTATGAATTACTTATTATATGAGTGGAGCATGAAATGATTTGCATTAAATATTTTTGCAAATGGAAGTATTTATGATTTAATTGGATTTATTTATAAATTCAATTATTAAAAGAAAATCGAGTAAGGATATTGTTGGTGTCCTTAGCTCAAGAATTAGTTTTCAATTATTTATTTACTAAATTTTGGAAACCCGGCGTGATGAATCAAGTATGTTTAGTACATCCACTAAGACTTTAAGTTAGTTTCACGAGACCTATTAAGAATAGAATTTCTTGTAGGCTTTATGAACCAAGGGGATTAGCGCTGCTTTCCCAAGACGAGTTTATGTGATTATGATCTTCAGGCTTTGCCTATCCAGGTGGGCATTACTTTTACTATACGTATATAGAGATCCTCTGCGTGTCGTAGGCCTCTTATACGAATATATGCATGAGATGATTTTAACTGTTAATTTCAGTTTATTATTATGCCCAAATGATAAATGACTCTTATGAAATGAAAATGAAATGTTCATGAAATGAAATGAAATGTTTATGAAATGATTGACTGCCAAAAATGTTTATGTTTTTATATGTATCCTATCTGTGTTGGTTCGCCAACTTTAAAGGAAATCCAATTGGGATCCTATGCTAGACAAAGGTCGCTAGCTAGGGTTAATGTGTACACTCATGGAGACCGCGAGTCGCTTGCGACCGGTCTTGGCGTCCGTGGTAAGGAGGCCTCCTTCCCGGCGCGTGATAGAAAGAAACAGATATGGATCATATGAAGGAAAATGATCGGCCGATCGACTTTATGAAAATGAAAGAAATGTTTTAGTAAGCGCAGGTCTTTCAAGAAAACCCCTGTGTGTTACTGTTATGGCAGTTCAATTTATATATGTATGCATGTTGTATTTTCGGCTATGCCCACTGAGTATTTTTATACTCAGCCCTGCATGTATTTCTAAATGTGCAGGTTGAGCAGTTGATGGAATGGAATGATGTTGAGCGGGTGTTCCTTTGACATTTCAAGAAATGTAACCTTGAGTATACATCTTCATATGTATATTTCACACGTTTTCCGCTGCAAAACACTTTGATTAGGATAGCTCTATGATATGAAGTTGTGATACGTGTTATTGGGTAACCACCTTAATCAGTTCTCATTTATGTGTATGTTTTATAAGTATCCAAATAATCATATATGATCCTAGCATTTTATCTATGAGTGACATTTCCATATACTTTAATGTTAAGTAATTGTCCATATCCATTTCTTATTTTTCATCCCAAGTCATAACCCCGGTTAAACCGTCATTGGGATAGTGGGCTGTGACATTACTATTTAATCGTAAGCCGCTAAAGTTGGTTGCACCCCCCGGGTCCTCCATGCTCTGCGCAGAGGGTTACTATTTAATCGTAAGCCGCGAAAGTTGGTTGCACCCCCCGGGTCCTCCATGCTCCGCGCAGAGGGTTACTATTTAATCGTAAGCCGCGAAAGTTGGTTGCACCCCCCGGGTCCTCCATGCTCCGCGCAGAGGGTTACTATTTAATCGTAAGTCGCTAAAGTTGGTTGCACCCCCCGGGTCCTCCATGCTCCGCGCAGAGGGTTACTATTTAATCGTAAGCCGCGAAAGTTGGTTGCACCCCCCGGGTCCTCCATGCTCCGCGCAGAGGGTTACTATTTAATCGTAAGCCGCGAAAGTTGATTGCACCCCCGGGTCCTCCATGCTCCGCGCATAGGGTTACTATTTAATCGTAAGCCGCGAAAGTTGGTTGCACCCCCGGGTCCTCCATGGGTTACTATTTAATCGTAAGCCGCGAAAGTTGGTTGCACCCCCCGGGTCTTCCATGCTCCGCGCAGAGTGCTCAAAGCTTGGATGGGAAGCAGCAAAGGAATGCTTGGATGGGAAGCAGCAAAGGAGGGAAGCAGCAAAGGAATGCATACAAAGGAGGGAAGCAGCTGAGGAATGCTCCGCCATGATTTCACTGCTCTGCCGTGATTTCACTGCTCTACCGTGATTTCACTACTCTGCCGTTATTTCACTGCTCTGCCGTGATTTCACTGCTCTGCCGTGATTTCACTGCTCTACCGTGATTTCACTGCTCTGTAGTGATCCCAATGCTCTGCCACCGTCCGTGATCCCAATGCTCTGCCACCGTCCGTGATCCCAATGCTCTGCCGCCGTCCGTGATCCCAATGCTCTGCCGCCTTCCGTGATCCCAATGCTCTGCCGCCGTCCGTGACCCCAATGCTCTGCCGCCGTCCGTGACCCCAATGCTCTGCCGTGACTTCAATGCTCTGGCATGATTTCAATGCTCTGCCGGGATTTCAATGCTCTGCCGGGATTTCAACGCTCTGCTGGGATTTCAATCCTCTGCTGGGATTTCTCTGCTCTGAAAGGGCATTTCTCTGCCTTGACCGGGCTGCTCTGAGGGACATTTCTATGCTCTGAAAGAGCATTTCTCTGCTCTGTCCGGGCTGCTCTGAGGGACATTTCTCTGCTCTGAAAGGGCATTTCTCTGCTCTGTCCGGGCTGCTCTGAGGGACATTTCTCTGCTCTGAAATGGCATTTCTCTGCCCAGACCGGGCTGCTCTGAGGGACATTTCTCTGCTCTGAAAGGGCATTTCTCTGCTCTGACCGGGCTGCTCTGACGAGCATTTCTCTGATCTGATAGGTATTTCTCTGCTCTGACCGGGCTGCTTTGACGAGCATTTCTCTGATCTGATAGGAATTTCTCTGCTCTGACCGGGTATTTCTCTGCTCTACTCTACGGGCTACACTGTTTTGCGCCTTTGCTCTATGGGCTGCTTTGATCTATTTTAATCGCTGCTCAGCGAGAAATAAGCCGCCTTTTGGCGTGCTATTGTCATCTATTGGTCTTCTCACGCACTGGATTTCTTACGCGCTCAACAAGGTATATTGTTCAGACTCGACAAATATTTATGACGGATTTTCTCACATGATCAGAGTATCATATTTCTCAACTTTGACATGGGTCTTCCTATGTTATTCGGGTATTCTTGCAGCGGTCTTCTGGTTCATCCAACACAAAGCATTTATATTGCTTACCTATGCTAAGTATTCAATATGGGGTATTCTCAGCGCTGGTCTTCTTATGCGCCCAAAGAATGGAAATTATTTATCTTTGTCAACATTCAATAAACAAGAAGGAAATCTAATTTGGAACTACAATTCCAAAGTCAAGGGGAAAATGCTTATCTCTGCTTTCTTATAATATTAAAACTCTTATGTCTTCATGATTTGCAGGGATTAAGGAAAACAGCACAGCGCTGGCTTTAACAATACTTGGCTGGCTGAACACGAAGAATACCTGGTTCAACCAGACCAGGGGGAGTAGCTGATGAGGACTGAAATATGCACCAGCGCTGTGCACTATATAATGGGAACATGTCTATTTATGCTTATGGTTAGTATTATTATTATTAAGCTAACCAGTGCAGGTTTAATTGAAGATTTGGGATAATAAAAGAAATAATAGAGCTTCCGGCGTAGTCAAGCAAGCATAGGCGATTCAGACCAATGTCAATGTATTAAAGGGGCTTAAGCCCAGTTATCTTAGTAAATGGGCTTGAGGCCCTAGGGCTTATTTACATGCTTATAAATAGAGACTTAGGAGTAGGTTAGAGGGGGATCATCTCATTATTCATTCATCTCTTGTAAAGTGTAAAATACTCTCTAAAATATAGTGGAAAACCCCCCAAAACCCCCGTGGACGTAGGTCTTCTCGACCGAACCACGTAAATCTGGTGTCGTTTACTGCTTTCTAGTTTAGGTGTTGGTTTCTCGTTTCACCAACTGGCGCCGTCTGTGGGAAAGTGAGCTAAGGCGTGAGTTTCCGGTCATATGTTCTTTTCAAATTCCAGATTCCAGCAACACTCTATCGGCGATATCCGCAATTTCCCCAATCAGGCGTGTAACGTTTCTCGATCTTGACCCAATTTCTCATCATCGAGAATTCTGAACAAATCTGGATCGAGAAAGGGATTTGCAAAAAAGGTGGATTCGTTCTCTCTCTCTCTCTCATCCCAGAGTTTGCCCCTTCTCTTCTCAAAATTCGCCGACTGTTCCAGCCACCACCGTGGCTCCTGATAATCCGGCAAGGTCCGGCGCTATTCGACCTATGTCGCCTTCTGCATCTCTTCGTCTCGATTTCTCTCTTCTAAAAGGAAAAAATCGCTACTCTCGGTATATCTGGATCTACGATTGGAAAAATTGAATCCATGCCCTGATTTTCTCGGTCTTCTAGCCACTGCAGCTACACGTCTCGGTCTCTCTCTTCTCTTCAAATACTCCGGTCAAAAGATGGCTGCGGCCACCCCAAAATTCCAGATCGGGATGCAACTCTTTCTCTCTTTCAAAAAAAAAAAAATGGTGATTCCAAAAATCCCCAACCGCCATCCCTAATCGTAGATAAGGGGATCTCGATTGGAATTGGGCATTCAACTCTTTCGACCACCTGCTGAAATTGAACCGGCCGCCACCGCCACCGGTGACAACCCGGGCTCACACGCGTCGTGCGCTACTGTGTGCCCTACGAGCACAGTTCGGTTTGTTTTCTTCAATTTGAGGGCAGGGGAGGCCCCGCTGATGCGCCAACCTGGGGAACAGAATCCGCCATCCATCGAAGATGTTGAGGTTACGCAGCTCGCCAGAACCGTGCCGATTTCTGCCAGAATCGCTCCGTCGAAGGGTTTATCTAATCTGACAGGGGAGATTTTTACTTATTAGCGAGTTTCTTAATCTATTTCATGCGTGAATGAGTCCTTCAATTTTGTTGAACTTACATTGCTTGTGAAATTTCTCTGTACTTCTCAGGAGAAATGAAAAGGGGAAGAAGGAGGGATCTGGGAAATCTCTGACGGATCAAAACCAGATCCACCATACTGCATCTCATCTCCACCAAAGATTCACGAAATCAGGGCAAAACTGGAGCCCGCCTCCGCCTATACCACTGTCGCCGTGTAGGAGCCGCGCACGACGGGCACTTCTCTGCTCGTGACGGGCACTTCTCTGCTCGTGACGGGCACTTCTCTGCCCTGACGAGAACTTCTCTGCTCGTGACGGGCACTTCTCTGCTCTGCCGGTAACTTCTCTGCTCGTGACGGGAACTTCTCTGCTCTGACGGGGTGAAATGTGAACATGGAGTTGCTCTGCTCTGTGATGGATGATTCGTGGGTTGAGGTTCCAGCTGTGCTGACTCACAGTGGGCAAGGATTCGGGCCAGGGATGAATTCAGTCCGGGCCTCATGAAAAAACAGAAACGACGAGGAGAGAGTAAACACAACGAGCCTTCTCTCGGATTGTAGGGGCATGAAGCTTATGGATTTCGGTGGAACAACAAGAGCTTTCCGTTGTCGTCCCCTTGGGCTCGACTGAACAGGGCACTTGGCCCTCCAACAAAAGCTAAGTCCAATCTTCTATATGCAATAAAGTGTTTGATGCTTCAAATAAAATAGCTAGCTATAAAAAAGTCAGAGATGTATCTATATCTCATTGTATGATCGTGGTGTGATATGTGCTTTAAAATGATTTTCTATTAGCTTATGTATTGTTTGCTTTTCAAAGTCAACTATGAGGTGTTGATCAAATCTGACATGAACGATTCTTGATTGGCTTGATGTCCATTTATGCTTAATCTGCTTGATAGCTTTAATGAAAAACATAAATTCTTCATTGTGTGTAAGTGAATACAAATTTGAAATCAAGTAGAGGCCTAGAATCAGCCATTCATACTAAACTGAAGCAGTGTTTCCCAGTTCATAAGTTCGGTTTTGAAATTATGTTGTAGATATTTTATTTGCAATAAATCTCTCTGCTCGCAGACTAAATTGGTCTTATCTTGTATCTACTGTGGTTTTTCTTCCTAAACATCAGATATGTAAACTTATTTAATTCCTTGAAGCAACGCCGCGTCGTCGGCTGACTCTTTCTTTGTCTTTGATGGTGCCTTGACAGGGGGAACAATATTTGGCCATCCTTAGATGTTGTCGAGGCTTCACAGCCAGCTGAAATCGCGCCGGCGAGGGATCTTATGGGATTTTGTGGACTATATTGTGGGATTGTCTTTGTTTCCATTCGACTGATTATTTGTTAATTCATAATTCAACCTCAAGGTTTTGAGGAGTTGCTTAGGGTGTCATCTTCTGGGCATATTTTGTTGGGATTTAACGGAGCTTAAGTCAATTTTCACACTTGTTTTAGCTTTTGTGGGGCAAAAATTATGTGGACATGTTAATTCATTTCGAGTCAGTTTTGTTTATCGGCATAACATTTGCTTTGTTGATTTAATGGGCTGGGGTGTTGACAATGTGGTTTATTCGAAGTTTATGCAGATCTATCAGTTTGGGGGACGAATTATGTTGGTTCTAATTGCTATTGAACTTGTGAATCATGTTTTAAAACATTGTTGAAAATGCTATATGGACTATTTTGCAAATGCACGGCTGATTTCAATATGACTTCTCTCTAAATTCGGGATTGATCTTACTATGTTCTTACTCTGGTTTCGTGATGATTTCTCTAAGTTAGGGATTGACATGGATCACGATTAATTGAAGTTACTGTTGCCACTAGACAATGACCAATTTCCTTTCTAAGAAATTACCACATATTGATTTAGAAGAACTGACGATTTACAGCCCTATCTCAAAGGGGCTTTCATATTTGTACTAATATCTGTGCCTAAGAGATCTTGTAGCACAGGGCAATTAAATTTGGGAAAGCTTTGAACAAAATATGGGAACCGCCATAACATGAAAACGGTAAACCACTTGTAAGTGGTAATTCAGGTACTTCGCTGAACTTTATCTCGTGGAAGCATGTGAGCATGATGGGGGAGTATTATGCTTTATCACTAGGCAAAATTATGATCTTAGGGTACTTTATGGGAACATGTCAGCAGGATAGGGATTTGGGACATATTCTACTTCTTTATTTGGGCAAAACCATAACTTATATGATCTTTGTGTAATCACAACATCATCTTGGAAGCTGCACAACTTCTGCATATGTGCTTAAACTTGAAATATGGCATTATTAGTAAACGAAGCTGCACACCTTCTGCATATGTGCTAGGGCTTGAATTGCAACTTGCATATTCTACTTAACATGTTCATGCAGGGCATTGCACATGTCACCAGAGGGGGAAGTAGGGTGTATACCCGTAGTCCCCAATTTACAAATTCAAAATTGCTTCTAAGCAAGTCAAGGGAAAAGCAGAGGGATGCTATCGTAAGCCGCGAAAGTTGGTTGTGCCATCCGGGCCCTCCATGCTCCGCGCAGAGGGAAGCTATCGTAAGCCGCGAAAGTTGGTTGCACCCCCCGGGTCCTCCATGCTCCGCGCAGAGGGTTACTATTTAATCGTAAGCCGCGAAAGTTGGTTGCACCCCCCGGGTCCTCCATGCTCCGCGCAGAGGGTTACTATTTAATCGTAAGCCGCGAAAGTTGGTTGCACCTCCCGGGTCCTCCATGCTCCGCGCATAGGGTTACTATTTAATCGTAAGCCGCGAAAGTTGGTTGCACCCCCGGGTCCTCCATGCTCCGCGCAGAGGGTTACTATTTAATCGTAAGCCGCGAAAGTTGGTTGCACCCCCGGGTCCTCCATGCTCCGCGCAGAGGGTTACTATTTAATCGTAAGCCGCGAAAGTTGGTTGCACCCCCCGGGTCTTCCATGCTCCGCGTAGAGTGCTCAAAGCTTGGATGGGAAGCAGCAAAGGAATGCTTGGATGGGAAGCAGCAAAGGAATGCATACAAAGGAGGGAAGCAGCTGAGGAATGCTCCGCCATGATTTCACTGCTCTGCCGTGATTTCACTGCTCTACCGTGATTTCACTGCTCTGCCGTGATTTCACTACTCTGCCGTGATTTCACTGCTCTACCGTCATTTCACTGCTCTGTAGTGATCCCAATGCTCTGCCACCGTCCGTGATCCCAATGCTCTGCCCCCGTCCGTGATCCCAATGCTCTGCCGCCGTCCGTGATCCCAATGCTCTGCCACCGTCCGTGACCCCAATGCTCTGCCGCCGTCCGTGACCCCAATGCTCTGCCGTGACTTCAATGCTCTGCCTGGATTTCAATGCTCTGCCGGGATTTCAACGCTCTGCTGGGATTTCAATCCTCTGTTGGGATTTCTCTGCTCTGAAAGGGCATTTCTCTGCCCTGACCGGGCTGCTCTGAGGGACATTTCTCTGCTCTGAAAGGGCATTTCTCTGCTCTGACTGGGCTGCTCTGAATTACATTTCTCTGCTCTGAAAGGGCATTTCTCTGCTCTGACCGGGCTGCTCTGAGGGACATTTCTCTGCTCTGAAAGTGTATTTCTCTGCTCTGTCCGGGCTGCTCTGAGGGACATTTCTCTGCTCTGAAAGGGCATTTCTCTGCTCTGACCGGGCTGCTCTGAGGGACATTTCTCTGCTCTGAAATAGCATTTCTCTGCTTTGTCCGGGCTGCTCTGAGGGACATTTCTCTGCTCTGAAAGGGCATTTCTCTGCCCTGACCGGGCTGCTCTGAAGGACATTTCTCTGCTCTGAAAGGGCATTTCTCTGCTCTGACCGGGCTGCTCTGACGAGCATTTCTCTGATCTGATAGGTATTTCTCTGCTCTGACCGGGCTGCTCTGACGAGCATTTCTCTGATCTGATAGGAATTTCTCTGCTCTGACCGGGTATTTCTCTGCTCTACTCTACGGGCTACACTGTTTTGCGCCTTTACTCTATGGGCTGCTTTGATCTATTTTAATCGCTGCTCAGCGAGAAATAAGCTGCCTTTTGGCGTGCTATTGTCATCTATTGGTCTTCTCACGCGCTGGATTTCTTACGCGCTCAACAAGGTATATTGTTCAGACTCGACAAATATTTATGACGGGTTTTTTCACATGATCAGAGTATCATATTTCTCAACTTTGACATGGGTCTTCCAATGTTATTCGGGTATTCTTGCAGCGGTCTTCTGGTTCATCCAACACAAAGCATTTATATTGCTTACCTATGCTAAGTATTCAATATGGGGTATTCTCAGCGCTGGTCTTCTTATGCGCCCAAAGAAATGGAAATTATTTATCTTTGTCAACATTCAATAAACAAGAAGGAAATCTAATTTGGAACTACAATTCCAAAGTCAAGGGGAAAATGCTTATCTCTGCTTTCTTATAATATTAAAACTCTTATGTCTTCATGATTTGTAGGGATTAAGGAAAACAGCACAGCGCTGGCTTTAACAATACTTGGCTGGCTGAACACGAAGAATACCCGGTTCAACCAGACCAGGGGGGAGTAGCTGATGAGGACTGAAATATGCACCAGCGCTGTGCACTATATAATGGGAACATGTCTATTTATGCTTATGGTTAGTATTATTATTATTAAGCTAACCAGTGCAGGTTTAATTGAAGATTTGGGATAATAAAAGAAATAATAGAGCTTCCGGCGTAGTCAAGCAAGCATAGGCGATTCAGACCAAGGTCAATGTATTAAAGGGGCTTAAGCCCAGTTATCTTAGTAAATGGGCTTGAGGCCCTAGGGCTTATTTACATGCTTATAAATAGAGACTTAGGAGTAGGTTAGAGGGGGATCATCTCATTATTCATTCATCTCTTGTAAAGTGTAAAATACTCTCTAAAATATAGTGGAAAACCCCCCAAAACCCCCGTGGACGTAGGTCTTCTCGACCGAACCACGTAAATCTGGTGTCGTTTACTGCTTTCTAGTTTAGGTGTTGGTTTCTCGTTTCACCAACCCTAAAAAAAATTGGGAGGTAAGGGGGAGTGGGGGGAAGGGGGTTAGTGGGAGGTGGGTGGGGGTGGCGAGAATTTTTTTTTAGAAAAGAATTTTTTTTGAGGGGCGGGGGAGGGGGGGGGGGGAAGTGTGGGGGTGGCGAGTAAAATACACAAAAAATTGGGGGAGGGGGGTTGGGGGTGGCAAGAAAATTTTTAAAAAAAGATAGGGGGTGGGGTGGGGAGTGGGGTTTGGGTGGCAAGAAAAATTAAATTAATTTGGGGGGTGTATGTTTCTGGGTAGTAATATGCATGAAAAATAAGTCAGCTTTTTTTTTTTAAACAAAAATTAATTTTATTAATATTCAATTTTTTTTTCTTTCCGATTTTACCCAATGCAGATTTTGGTTTGTCCCTACAAATATAACACAAAATAGAGATGGAAGAGAGATGCAAAATAATGCCAATTTGATAAATTATGATGTCAATGTTAATTTAGTAAAAAAAAAATAAAAAATTCCATTCCATTCCATTCCTAGAATTTATTTTTAGATACCAATCATAGGAATGAAATCAAACAAGGAATTACAATTCCGTTCCTTTTATATTCCTTATACATACCAAACAAATGAATCACCAAGGTTTGTCATTCTTTTCCTCCCTTCATTCCATTCCTACATTCATTTCATTTCACCCTCATTCCATTCCATCATACCAATCACCTCCTTAGGGCATGACTGGTATGCAGGAATGGAATGAGAATGGAATGGTGATTCCTGCGTCCATTCCCAATCCTATGGCTGTTACTGCTTTTGTAATGGGAATCGTCATTCCCGATGGCATACATATGAGATTAGCCTTTCTTCCCCTCCCCCCCATGGTATTATGTATTTCCACGAATATGAGATTACTATATAATAAAAGTTTATTTATTTAATTAAATAATAATAATAATATTACTTCCTCCGTCCCATTAAACTTGGCTATATTTCCATTTTGGTTGTCCCACTAAAGTTGGCCACTTTCTAAAAATGGCAAAAAATTAACTTAATTAAAGCCACTAATTAAGTTATTAAGAAAACCCTAATTTAACCTACTTAAATCTATTTTTCCATCATTTGCACCTAACCTAGCCGCCACTTTCTAAGCTCTCCTTCTTTTTTCTTCTCCGGCGAACGACACCGCCGTCGGCCGTTGGCCCCCGCCCCGCCCCCGACCTCCCTCGCCTCTGACCTCCCTAGCCTCTGTTCTCTCCCTCTATCTTTCTCGTTGCGCGCACGCGCACGCTGAAAATGTTGCCGCTGCTCTGTCCCTCTCTCTTTCTATCTCCGTCGGACGCCTTTTCTCTTCTCTCTCGACTGACCGCTGGCTTCCTCGTCTAAATCTGCCTTCGTCTCCAGTGAGCAAGGCAGCAATCGCTTACCTTAGGGTTCCGGATCGCGCGTTTTGGGGGTGGTTCGCCCAGATTTGAGGTGTCGCGATTTGGGGACAATGGTGATTAGGGACGCCGGCTCACCTGATTACCTTTCCTCAGCCACGGCGGCGCCCTTTTCCCAGCCACGGCGCCGCCCTTCTCTCACAGCAACCAGTCGCTGTCTTACCCCTCTCTCTTCACCCCTCTCTCTCTCTCTCGGTCTTTCATCTCTGCCGGCGGTGGTGAGGCCAGCCGTCGGTCATGCGATTCTCAGTGACAAGGGGTTTAATTTTCTGGTTCTTTTGATTTTTGATTAGATTGATTTTGTGGTTTGATTGAGGAAAATTGGGGAAAATTGATTTTCTGGTTTGATTGAGAAAAATTGGATTGATTTTTTGGTTTTTGATTGTTGCCGATGCGATTCTCAGCGACAAAGTGTTTTTTGATTTTTTTGAAGACCGCCGGTGTCGCCGTCGTTGTCGTCGGCGCCGGCGCTGTCGTTGCCGGCAGCCAGAAGGTGCAGTGAGAAGTGGGATGTGGACCATATCTAATTAACTCTTTAATTTTATTGGAACACACTTAATTAATACATAACAATTTATTTCTTAATCTCCGTGCTGAAAAGAATGTGGCCAACTTTAATGGGACGGAGGGAGTAATAAATAGTAAAATAATTTAATATTATTAATATAATAAATATTAATTATTGCAAAAAATAATAATAAAATATAATAAAATTAATAATAATAAATAATAATAGTAAAAATAATAAAATAATTTTAATAATAATAATAAATAAATAATAATATTAATATAATAAATAATAATTATAATGTAATAAAATTAATAATAAAAAAATAATATTAGTAAACATAATAAATAATTTTAATAATAATAAATAACTAAATAATATTAATATTAAAATAATAAATGATAATACTAGTAAAACAATGATAATGAATAAAATAATAATAATAATAATAATAATAATAATAATAATAATAATAATAATTTAATATTATTATTATTGTATTAATTTTATTTTATTCCTATCCATTCATTCCTTGTAAATACCAACCATATGAATCTTATATTTCATTCCATTCCATTCCCATTATCATTCCATTCCAAAATCAATTCTATTCCCTTCTAGCTCGCATTGGCTCGGTCCTCCTGCGTAAGTCGGAGCACCTGCGGCAGCAAAGTAGGGTCTCTTGGCTTTCTGATGGTGATAGGAACACTCGCTTCTTCCACTCTATGGTTAAGTGGCGTCGTTCCAATCAAAATATTAAGCAGCTTAATATTGATGGGGTTATCTCGGAGGACCCGGATGTCATGGCGGCCCATGTGATACATTTTTATGAGGATCTCTTTTCTGAACCGATTTCTGAACCGGTGGATAGATCTTGGATTTCTGGTTACATTTCGGCTTCAGTCACCTCAGCCCAGGCTGCTATGCTCACAACTCCTCCTTCTGCTGAGGATATTCGTCTGGCTGTTTTCTCCATGGATAGGAATAGTGCCCCTGGTCCTGACGGGTTCAATGGCGCTTTCTTTCAGCATTCGTGGGAGGTGGTGGGGGAGGACCTTATTGCTGTTGTTCGCCGGTTCTTCACTCATAGCTATCTCCCCCATGGTCTCAACTCCAACTTACTTTGTCTTCTCCCCAAGAAGACAGATGCGGTTCTTGTTTCTGACTTCCGGCCTATTGTGTTGGGAAATTTCTTTTTCAAAGTCATCACCAAGATTCTTGCCTCTAGGTTGAATGAAGTTGATATGAACTTGGCCGGTGATTATGGAGTTTCACCGGAAAACACGACGATAAACTAAAAGATATGGAAAATTCCGATCTACTTGATTTATACGCGGAAGATTGAGAATGAACGGAACAAATTGAAATTACAGATAAAAGATGGAATGCCTCAAAACCCCTGAAATCTAAACCACGAAATGATCTAGGCGAATAATTCCCTAAACCCCAACGTGCATTTGACGCAGGAACTCGGAGACGCTGAATGACACACGGCGAGGGATGTAGATCTCGTCGATTCGTCGATAGGTTGAATCCTTGTTTATCAAGAAGAATTCGAAAACTTGAGAGAGAATTAAACTCATTGTTATATTATCAAAATTGTCTGCCTTGTCCAACACATAACATCCCTATTTATAGGGAACGGGAAACCCTACGTAAAAAGAAAATAAACAGAAAAAGAAATAACGGAACTTGTTCAGCAAGTCAAAAGAAACCCTAGTGAGAAATCCTCTGAAAGACGCAGAGGAATCAAGTCTGCTCTGACAAAGCCAGAGGAATCACGTCTTCTCTGGCGGGTTGAATCTGCTCGGGCAGACTCCACTTGAACTCTCTGCTCGGGCAGACTCCACTTGATTTCTCTGCTCGGGCAGACTCCACTTGATTTCTCTGCTCGGGCAGACTCGCCGTGAATTCTCTGCTCGGGCAGACTCGACGTGAATTCTCTGCCCAGTCGATTCTTCCCGGGGATAACGATTCCGCTGCTCTGGCAAGGCCAGAGGAATCGAGTCTTCTCTGGGCGGCATGATTCCGCTGTTCTGGCAAAGCCAGAGGAATCGAGACTTCTCTGGTGGTTCAACTCGGTAAGCAATAAGGTTTACCACCTTTGAGCTCTGATCCGTCGGTCCTTCTCCAATTGGCCTTTTCAGCTCTTGCCTCCAGATTTCCTCCACCAATGTCATTAAATTAGCCTTGAACGTCCTGGCCCTAGCTCTCGTCACTGGACCATTTAATGATGCAGTTAAGAGTAGAGGCCTCCAGAGTAGAGGCCTCCACCAATGATGCATTTAATGATGCAGTTCAGTGACGAGAGCTAGGGCCAGGACGTTCAAGGCTAATTTAATGACATTGGTGGAGGAAATCTGGAGGCAAGAGCTGAAAAGGTGTCGCAGCCCGATTCCCGACGCTAGTAATAGCGGGGTACGAGTATCGATACGACTATTATTAAAAGAATAAAAGATAAGAGGAATAGGTCGAACATCAAGCGGAAGCTCGCATCGAAAGGTGTTAATCATCATAAAGGAACCCAAGGGTAAAATCGTCAATGTCGTTATAACTTTTTATTTATCAGGAATTTCACGAACAAAAACAAAACGGGTATAGCTCATTTTTCGTAAGGAAGAATAATATGCAGAGTATCGCAGCAAAAGGCGAATCGATTATATGTATGAAGACATATAACCGTGAGTACATTGCTTAAATTCAAAAGAAAATCAAAGTATATATATATCAATCATCAAGACTTTATCGTCAAAATGGAAATGCGATAAAGTAAATACATCCTCTAACAATTCCCCACCAGCACCAGTCCAATCTCGCTCCTCGCTTAGTCTGCACATTTAGAAATACATGCAGGGCGTAAGTACATAATACTCAGTGGGCAAACGCCGAAAAACAAGGAAAGTGCTCTTAGAGCTATAAGTTTGAAGCTTGCCATATCTCAGCAATACACAGAAATAAGTTAGCATAAATGAATCTGTGCATGCAGTTTTCATAATCAACATCATAAATAAGTGTCTGCAGACAAAGTAATCGACATGTATGTACCGCATCTACAACTCATCATTATATTTAAGGTACTGAGAAGTAGGCCTCCCTCTCAAGTACCGTGACCGGCCGACCCGAAGACGGCTCACAGTCACCTCTGTGCACAAAATCCCGCTTGTGGCAGGACCGAATTCGTCTCATCTCATCAGTAGAGGGTAACATACAAGCTGAACATCAAAAATTGGCAAGTCAAACAGTTCTCAAACATCATTTATCTCAAAACATTTGTTAATCTCATAACATCATCAAAGACAGCCAAAACCCAAAACCAAGCACAGCAAGTGGAGGCCAAGCCGATAGAAAATGCTCTCGCCTCTCGTAGGGTTTTGCGCCGCCGCCGCCTAGGCGGCTCTCTCCGGCCGGCTCTGGTCTTCTCCGGTCGGCCTCATGACCTCTCTCTTACCGTCTGAGTTTCCCCCGCTCTCGGATCTTCTTGGGGCACAGCCTAGGGTTTCTCAAAATCTGCTACACAACCCTAGAATCTTGGTGAATTCGGCTGGAATGGCCTCCCCGCCAGCCTCGCCTTCAGTTACGGCGCACGAGGTTTCTTTCGATTGGAGTCTCTGTTCGGCCTTCGCTAAGGGTAGGGCTCCGCCGCCGCTGTCGGATAAGGAGCAATCCTGGTCTAGGGCTCTGACCTCTCATCGGGCCCCAAGGGAAGGAAGTTCCGGCCATGATCCTCTCTGGCAGTCTTCGGTCACAAGGGCTTTGGAAACGACCCTCGGCGAACTCAAGGCCCCCTTGCTTAAGGAGCTGTCTCTCTCCCATGGTTTTCAGGTTTGCAATAATAGGATTTTCTTTTCTGATCCGACCCAGTTCAGATCTTCAACGCCGCCGGTTACTGTTAGGTTCCCAGCCGACTATGCTGTTGCCTCGATGGTGGGATCAACGAACTCTACTTCCAGCACCGTGGAAGTGCAGCCTGTTCCCTCTTCAAAACTGATGGGAAAAGACCGTGATCACCTTCCCAAAGGGATGTCTTTTGCTGAGACTCTTAAAGCTGGCTCGGGGCGTCCCGATGATGTCCCTGCTCATAACTTTACTGTCCTGAAACCGGGCATTCTTGCGGACCGCCCTTGCTTGTCGCTTTCTTCGGCTTTCCGGTAAAGACATATCAAAACTTTCCAATTTTCTCTCCATGGTAGGATTTTCTCAAAAAAGGGGAGGCGCCTCGTTTTGCTGCGGATCTTTTCGCAGAGCTTTCCGCTGTCTGGCAACCTAGCTCGGCTTGGGAGGTTATTCCTTTGGGAAAGGGCTACTTCACTCTGAAGTTCACTTCTCCAGCGGACTTTGAAGTTGCGTTTGCGAAATCTGCTTGGCATCTTCGTGTTGGAATTCTCTTCTTGCAAGCCTGGACTCCAAATTTCAACCCTAATAAGATGGAGTCTTCCACGGCACAGGTTTGGGTTTGTATTTTCAATTTACCACATGAATTTTGGCATCCGGAAGTTTTGGTTGGTATTGCTAAGCATGTGGGCACTCCGCTCCTTGTGGATGGCTTGTCGGCAAGGGCGTCCGTGGGTTATTTTGCTAGAGTTCTTGTTGAAATGAATTTAGCGCTGTCCATACCTGATTCTCTTGATGTGCAGTGTGATGGGGACATTTTTGAACTTGAGTTTAAATATGAGGAGTTGCCTTCTTTTTGCTGTCTTTGCTCTACTGTCGGCCACTATACTGGGAATTGCAGGAAACTCCCCTCAGAGACAGATGGTGAGCCGTCTTCCCCGACTCAGTCGGCAGGGAAAAATGGAGGTCGACGTGGCAAACGGCGCCGGGCTAGACCTAGGCGGAGACGCGCCAGGAGCAGGAATGTTGTCCAGGCGCTGTCTTCGGATCCGCCGGAAGACAGGGAGATAACGAAGGATCAGCCAGTTGGTTTGCCGGGTACAAAGGAGACTACTTCCTTGTCTCAGGAGGTTCCTTCGGAGGACTGTCCTCGCACCCCAGTGGCTGTTTCATCGGTTATCTCCACGTATAATACGTTCGAGGCTCTTGAGAAGGGGCTGGAGACGGAGGTTGGGAAAGGACCAAACGATATGAGTATCATCAAGGACTCTTCTGTGAATCATGTGGAAGGCTCCTCGGCTGTCGTGCACTCTTTGAGTAAGAGTATTGAGGTAGTACCGGCGGAGGCGGATCTTTCTGGCTCGGACCCGTTGGAGGGTTCTTCTTCCTTGACGAAGAACGCGCAACCGGTGCAGTTGGCGGTCATTGGTGCTTTGGTGTCCGGGTCGCAGCGTCCCTTGGGTCCTTCATCCCCCCATCCAAAGAAAGTTCTGGCAGCTCGTCCCCCTCTACCCCAGGGTCGTGGGGGGAGAGGTGGGCGGACCCCGTCCACCGCCGACTCGGGACGATTTAGCTATGTTTCTTTTCGCAGTTCCTCCCCGACAGGTGGAGTTTATATTGACCCCCCTGGGAAGAAAGGGGGTAACAAGCCTTTGATGACAGCGCGGCGGGGTTGTTCCCCGGATGCGGAATTCTTGGAAAAGGTTGTCTGATTCCTCTGGCGCTTGGTTCCTCTGGCGCTTGATTCCTCTGGCGCTTGATTTCTCTGGCGCTTGATTTCTCTGGCGCTCGTTTTCTCTGGCGCTTGATCTCTCTGGCGCTTGGTCTCTCTGGCGCTTGGTCTCTCTGGCGCTTGTTTCCTCTGGCACTTGATCCCTCTTGCGCCCGACTCCTCTGGCGCTTGATCCCTCTGGCGCTTGTTTCCTCTGGCGCTTGATTCCTCTGGCGCTTGATCCCTCTGGCGCTTGTTTCCTCTGGCGCTTGATCCCTCTGGCACCCGACTCCTCTGGCGCATGGTTCCTCTGGCGCTTGACCCCTCTGGCGCTTGATCCCCCTGGCGCTTGTTTCCTTTGGCGCTTGTTTTCTCTGGCGCGCGTTCTTGTGTTGTGCTCTACCCGGGACGGCTCTGGCATGGACTTTGCTTGGCCTCGGTTGTGACCCTTTGCGGTCCCGTCTCTTGTTCGTTCTTGTTTTTTCTTTCTTTTTTCGCTTGGGTTTTTTGTCTTTTTTGTTTTTTGTTTTTTGGTTTGGGTTTTTCCGAACTTTCCTTGTTTGCGCCTGTGCTCTCAAGGGTTTTGTTTTTCTTCAATAAAATTTATATTTCAGCAGCTCATAACATCATCAAATCATTCTAGAAAGCTCATATGATAAACATATACTCAAAATATTGCCCACCTGAAGACCTTACTCAAAATCTCCCGTCAAAGCGGAGTTACTTACTTCCTTGCTCTGCTCGTGTCTTCAGGGATTATCATCATCATCGAAGGTTCATGTCATAAAATGAATCTCGATTAGTAACTCATTACTAATTCCAATCTCATCTCAACTATAACTTTTCACTCAACGTCTATTTACCCATTAAAACTCAATCCCTAGGTATACTCGGCTTCTAAGGATTCACACGTCCTATTATCGACTTAACTCTCAACTTGGCTCAAACTCATAGCAATCAAGCACATAAACAAGTATAAACACTTAAGCATATGAAAAACACACATAGACAAGTCAAAAACAAACTTCACTCTGCACTGACTCAACTTTAAAACCTCACCAGACTCTGTACCGAACTCCCCTGGAGTCGTAACTTATACCAAAAGAAACCTCTTTGAGTCTAGTTGCATTTAAAAAAACGTAGGATAAAAATCTCCAAGTGTTTTAGGAGATATGACTGTTTTACTACAGTCTACCATATTCGGCAGTTTTTAGCAACCGAAAAGTTTGATTTTTGAAAAAATAGTAAACAAAGTCCAAATGACTTGAAATTTTACCGGTGTGCTCAAGACTCTCAAATATACTTACCATAAAAGTTTCGTGGTGTTTGGGTATCAAAAACCCCTCGAAAACAGTAGGTCAGTGCGTCATGAAAAACGACTCCGAATCATTCACGCAAGCAAACATGCTCAACTCAACATTTCTTCAAAGCAAACTCATCAAAGCTCATTTTAAGCATTTAAAGCGCTTAAAAACATTCAAGTACAACACAAATACTCATAGTACTCAATCTCGACTCTTTTCTTTCATCATAAACTCAAATCTCATGGAAAACGTCTCAACGAACATATCAAACTGATATGATCCTGGCCGATCAAATCGAATACGCAAGCGGAAGACTGAAAAACGAACTAATAAAATTAAAGACTGATAAAAATATGGAATCCCAAAACCTCTTAATCTAACCCACGGAATGATTTAGGCGAACGGATCCCTAAACCCCAATGTGAAGTTGACGCAGCAACTCGGGGACGATGAATGACACGCGACGAGGGATGGTTGACTCGCCGTTACGCCGGATAAATGAACTCTCTTGGAATATACAAGAGAAAATTCGAAACTCTCAAGGAGAAGTGATAACTCACGAAATTTGATATAAAATTGGTTGATAATTCGTTCATAACAAGAGGCCTATATATAGGCAACAATAAAGAGACCTAGTCTAATAAGGAAACAAGTAAAACCTAATCTAAACCCTAATTTTCGTCCATCATAAAGACTACAAATAAGGTATGCGAAAACCTAACCAAACTAGGAGAATAAACATGGAAAATAACTCCTAATCTAATAAGGAAACATATCCTTAGTCAAAACAAGGTATAAAACTCAAAATTGACTCAACTAAGGCCTAATTTCAGCCACCCTAACATAACCCACGAAAATTATAAGATAAAACAAAATAAAAGACTCTATTAAATCAGCCCACATATGCAACGTAACTTGGGCCTCCATGGCATGCATCATTCCCCTCCTCTTGAAAGGGATTTGTCCTCAAATCCAAGTCGTCAATCCAAATGCCGGGATCAAAAATCAAATTTTCGTTCCTTGCATTAATTGACTGTTGGACCATAGCTTTTCTCCCTTGTGCACTATTCTTCTTCTTCGGCTCTAACTCTGACTTCTCTTGAACCTTGAACCGCAACACAATGATCAGCCTCTCCTCCTTCACGGCCCACATCCAATCACAAGCCCTTGCAAGAAATGACTTCTGCATAAACCCAATCTCCTTTTTATCTATGGGCTGCTCCTTTTCAACGCCCTTAGCTTGCGTCAAAGCCTTTGCTTCCAAATTAGTTGGAGTAGATTCCTCAAGAACTTCGTCACTTGAATCCTTCAATTTTAGCAACTTAGGAGTAGACTCATCATCTTTGACATCAACCTCTCTATCAACTTCCACCAACTCCTTTGGATTCAAACATGCCTCTTTCATTGATATACGCCACGACTTCCACTTCAACATTCATCTTTTTTGGATTCAAACGGTGGCTTGTCTGGTTGAGAGTGACGGTGTCTTCTAGTTGTTGCATTGGCAATGACTGATTCTCTTCATAGATCCAATTATCCCACTCCCCTCCAAGATACGATTTATGATCGTGTTTCTTTTGGATTGATGGAATATTTTTCAACTTGATATTCTCATGATCCCTTGCTTCATCTCGCCTTTTCTTGCAGCTATAAAATTGTCGAGAAGCATTCTCGAACTCTTCCTCGTAAGATTTTTCTTCTTTCATAAGACCCCTTCGAGGACGCCTAATTGACTGAAGAAAATTCTGATCCGGTCTCCGTTGAGATTGCTCAATTAAATCTAACCTCTCATGAATAGGCTTAAACGCATTCTCTATGATTCTCTGCAGCTCTTCCACCATATATGTAGGCAAATCGACTCCAGTCATACTCCTGAAGAATTCCTAGGAATTTATCAATTCGTCGCTGAACAGGTCAGCCAACTTCAACCCTTCGTTTTAAGCATAAAACGTCCTCCACTCGTATTTTACCCAGAAATACGACTTCTTCGTCTTCGAGAGAGCTTTCTTTGGCCACCTAATTCGCCTTAATCCGAGCTCTGTACAGAAAGTTATGGCCGTTTTTCGGAGACTGCCAGAACTTGATTTCCTGCGAAAATCTGGATACGAAACGCGGCTCTGATACCAGATGATATGATCCTGGCTGATCAAATCGAATACGCAAGCGGAAGACTGAAAAACGAACTAATAAAATTAAAGACTGATAAAAATATGGAATCCCAAAACCTCTGAATCTAACCCACGGAATGATTTAGGCGAACGGATCCCTAAACCTCAATGTGAAGTTGACGCAGCAACTCGGGGACGATGAATGACACGCGACGAGGGATGGTTGACTCGCCGTTACGCCGGATAAATGAACTCTCTTGGAATATACAAGAGAAAATTCGAAACTCTCAAGGAGAAGTGATAACTCACGAAATTTGATGTAAAATTGGTTGATAATTCGTTCATAACAAGAGGCCTATATATAGGCAACAATAAAGAGACCTAGTCTAATAAGGAAACAACTAAAACCTAATCTAAACCCTAATTTTCGTCCATCATAAAGACTACAAATAAGGTATGCGAAAACCTAACCAAACTAGGAGAATAAACATGGAAAATAACTCCTAATCTAATAAGGAAACATATCCTTAGTCAAAACAAGGTATAAAACTCAAAATTGACTCAACTAAGGCCTAATTTCAGCCACCCTAACATAACCCACGAAAATTATAAGATAAAACAAAATAAAAGACTCTATTAAATCAGCCCACATATGCAACGTAACTTGGGCCTCCATGGCATGCATCACAAACAAATTCTCTTTTCATTCTCATGCTCAAAGTTACTCAATTACTCAAACATGATCTTTCACGTCATATAACTCATTATTCACATATTTATTCTCTTTTTATCACGTAAACTATATTTTAATGAAAATCCATGTATCAACATAAAACTCTTAACAAAACATGACAAAAATTCACATAATGGTCATAGAGCAATTTGGACCTCCTTTTACCAAGCATCAAACTCACTTCATACAAGAACTCAAAACTCATACAAACTAAATTAAGTCAAAATTTTATTTAGCCTACAATAGACTTAATCAAAGATACCAAGACACTACTATCATGCTTAAAAACATATAACTTAAGCCAAAATCACTTAATAACACATAGACCAAAAGTCCTAATTTTTATTAAACTAGACTCTTTGAAAATTTTACAAACACCTATGAATCTTTAATCCATTCATAGATCTATCATTATTAACCAATTAATCTCACATATAAATCATCAATTCACAAATAAGGGCATGTATACACATATCCCTAATTTTATTAAACTAACTCTCATCCAAATCATCAATTGACATCATATACCCAAATTACTCCATCAATCATCATCATATACATCTCATGGACTCATCTACATCATCAATTCATCATTTAACTCATTGACTCAAAAGTTCCCATTTTTGGGTAAACTAAATTCCATCGGATTTTCACATCTCAAGTCACATACTTCACAACACACATCAAACATCAACATACCTCATGTAAATCTCATTTTTCACCCCAAATCAAGAAAAGAAAAAGAAAATTTTTGAAGGGGTGAAGACCCACTTTTTCGAAAATTTAAGAAATAGGGAGGGGGTGATTTTCTTGCTTCAATCTTTCAAGAATACACACACAACAGCCTTCAAGCAAGATTTATGGAAAAACATGGTCACTTACCCAAGTTTCTTACCAAAGTTCACACTTTCTCACTCTAACTTTGGAGTTCTTCTTCAAGGATTCTCTTGATTATAAGTGGCTAGAATGTGTTTATGGAAGATTTTAGAGTGGATTGAGGTGTTTGGTAATATTTTTGGAAGCTCCGAAGGTCTTCTTCAATGGAGGAAAATGGAGGAAAGTGAGAGGTGAGGGAGAGGGAGAGAAGGCCGAAAATTGTAAGTGAGGGAGAGAGAATTTGCTTTGCAAGATTGTAATTGATCTTGTGAATCTTAAAGAAGATTTGAAGATCTTATGAAATATTTTGTGATCTTAGGGAATATTTGGCAATTAAAGCATGATCTCTCTCACTCTAATCTCTACACCCTCAATCTCTACTATCTCAATAATACACTCTCAATCTCTACTCTCTCAATCTCCATACTTAGCTGCTGAAATATAAATTTTATTGAAGAAAAACAAAACCCTTGAGAGCACAGGCGCAAACAAGGAAAGAACAGAAAAACTAAAAACAAAAAAAGACAAAAAACCCAAGCGAAAAAAAAAGAAAAAACAAGAACGAACAAGAGACGGGACCGCAAAGGGTCACAACCGAGGCCAAGCAAAGTCCACGCTAGAGCCGTCCCGGGTAGAGCACAAAAACACAAGAACGCGCGCCAGAGAAAGCAAACGCCAAAGGAGACAAGCGCCAGTAGGGTCAAGCGCCAGAAGAAACAAGCGCCAGAGGGATCAAGCGCCAGCGGGATCAAAGGCCAGAGGAATCAAGCGCCAGAGGAATCAAGCGCCAGAGGAATCCTGCGCCTGGGGAATCAAGCGCCAGAGGGATCAAGCGCCAGAGGGATCAAGCGCCAGAGAGATCAAGCGCCAGAGGAAACAAGCGTCAGAGGGATCAAGCGCCAGAGGGATCAATCCCCAGAGGAATCAAGTGCCAGAGGAATAAAGCGCCAGAGGGATCAAGCACCAGAGAGATCAAGCGCCAGAGAGAACAAGCGCCAGAGAAATCAAGCGCCAGAGAAATCAAGCAACCTTTTCCAAGAATTCCGCAGGTTCCGGGGAACAACCCCGCCGCGCTGTCATCAAAGGCTTGTTACCCCCTTTCTTCCCATGGGGGTCAATAGAAACTCCACCTGTCGGGGAGGAACTGCGAAAAGAAACATAGCTAAAACGTCCCGAGTCGGCTGTGGGCGGGGTCCGCCCACCTCTCCCCCCACGACCCTAGGGAAGAGGGGGACGAGCTGCCAGAACTTTCTTCGGATGGGGGGAGGAAGGACCCAATGGACGCTGCGACCCGGACGCCAAAGCACCAGTGACCGCCAACTGCACCGGTTGCGCGTTCTTCGTCAGGGAAGAAGAACCCTCCAACGGGTCCAAGCCAGAGAGATCCGCCTCCGCCGAAACTACCTCAATACTCTTACTCAAGGAGCGCACGACAGCCGAGGAGCCTTCCACATGAATCACAGAAGAGTCCTTGATGATACTCATATCGTTTGGTCCTTTCCCAACCTCCGTCTCCAGCCCCTCCTCAAGAGCCTCGAACGTATTATACGTGGATATACCCGACGAAACAGCCACTGGGGTGCGAGGAGAGTCCTCCGAAGGAACCTCCTGAGATAAGGAAGTAGTCTCCTTTGTACCCGGCAAAGCAACTGGCTGATCCTTCGTTACCTCCCGGTCTTCCGGCGGATCCAAAGACCGCACCTGGACAACATTCCTGCTCCTGGCGTGTCTCCGCCTAGATCGAGCCCGGCGCCGTCTGCCACGTCGACCTCCATTTTGCCCTGCCGGCTAAGTCGGGGAAGACGGCTCACCATCTATCTCCGAGGGGAGTTTCCTGCAATTCTCAGTAGAGTGGCCAGCAGTAGAGCAAAGACAGCAAAAAGAAGGCAACTCCTCATATTTAAACTCAATTTCAAAAATGTCCCCATCGCACTGCACATCAAGAGAATCAGGTATGGACAGCGCTAAATTCATTTCAACAAGAACTCTAGCAAAATAACCCACGGACGCCCTTGCCGACAAGCCATCCACAAGGAGCGGAGTGCCCACATGCTTAGCAATACCAACCATGACTTCCGGGTGCCAAAATTCATGGGGTAAATTAAAAATACGAACCCAAACCTGTGCCGTGGAAGACTCCAGCTTATTAGGGTTGAAATTTGGAGTCCAGGCTTGCAAGAAGAGAATTCCAACACGAAGACGCCAAGCAGATTTCGCAAAAGCAACTTCAAAGTCCGCTGGAGAAGTGAACTTCAGAGTGAAGTAGCCCTTTCCCAAAGGGATAACCTCCCATGCCGAACTAGGTTGCCAGACAGCGGAAAGCTCGGCGAAAAGATCCGCAGCAAAACGAGGCGCCTCCCCTTTTTTGAGAAACATCCTGCCATGGAGGGAAAATTGGAAAGTTTTGATCTGTCTTTGCCGGAAAGCCGAGGAAAGCGACAAGCAAGGGCGGTCCGCAAGCATGCCCGGTTTCAGGACAGTAAAGTTATGAGCAGGGACATCAGCGGGACGTCCCGAGCCAGCTTTAAGAGTCTCGGCAAAAGACATCCCTTTGGGAAGGTGAACACGGTCCTTTCCCATCAGTTCCGAAGAGGGAACAGGCTGCACTTCCACGGTGCTGGAAGTAGAGATCGTCGATCCCACCATCGAGGCGACATCAAAGTCGGCGGGGAACCTAACAGTAACCGGCGGCGTTGAAGAACCGAACTGGGTCAGATCAGAAAAGGAAACCCTATTATTGCAAACCTGAAAACCATGGAAGAGAGACGGCTCCTTAATCAAGGGGGCCTTGAATTCGCCGAGGGACGTTTCCAAGGTCTTTGTGGCCGAAGACTACCAGAGCGGCGGCGGAGCCCTACCCTTAGCGAAGGCCGAACAGAGACTCCAATCGAAAGAAACCTCGTGCGTCGTAACAGAATTCGAGGCTGGCGGGGAGGCCATTCCAGTCGAATTCACCAAGATTCTAGGGTTGTGTAGCAGATTTTGAGAAACCCTAGGCTGCGCCCCAAGAAGATCCGAGAGCGGGGGAAACTCAGATGGTAAGAGAGAGGTCATGAGGCCGACCGGAGAAGACCAAGGCCGGCCGGCCAGAAAAGAGGCCGGAGAGAGCCGCCTAGGCGGCGGCGGCGCAAAACCCTACTAGAGACGAGAGCATTTTTTTTCAATCTCCATACTTAGCAATTTGAGGCATTTAATCAAATGGTAGAGAAATTAAAATAAAGTGTGAGAAGGGTGATTAAATAAAAATCACAATAACTATGGAAATATTACTCATAATAAAATACCATAGCATAATTATTCATGTGATCAAATAAAATTATTATAGCACTAATATTAGTGCACTCACTTAATATAATATTCCTCTTCGTAGGAAAAATAATTTTAAAAAAATTATGCTAGGAAAAATTTCCATAAACCGTCATCATTCGATTTCTCGGTAAAAATAAACCGCACTTGCTTTGGAAACTTAATCAAAATTCCAAGTGCTAAAGTCTCAAATAAAAATCATAATAACTTGGTCATAATGACACACGTCACAGAAATCACATAATCAATCAGTCACGTAATTTCACATAACATCACATCAAAGCAGTCGGCAAATACAAACAACTAGACGTCTCTCAGACCGACTTTAATTATCAAGGTTTCTCACTCTTTCTTCCTCGACTCTATTTCCAACTCATTATTCCTATTTTCTTAATAGGACAGTCAAACTCTAATAATCGGTATCCGGTAACTCTATTCCCGGTAGTTGGAAAAAAAAAAATCTCAGCTCAGTTCAATCAGCATCTCTATCTCAACTCATTTCTCAAATCTCATCACTCTAATTCCATCATCGGTTTATTCACTCGTATCTCTATTTAAAAGACAATCTGTCTTATCTGCTCATAAAAAAAAAAATTCGTATTTCGACATCTCAGTACTCTCATTAGTGTTAAGACACTATTTCTCAACATAGGGAAAAGTACGGGGTGTTACATCCCACCCCCCTTAAAAAAAATTTCGTCCCGAAATTTGAGTTATTCACCTTCGGGAAAAAGCTCTGGGTACTTCTCTTTCATCTTCTCTTCCAGTTCCCATGTTGATTCTTCTTAACCGTGATGTCTCCATTGGATTTTCACCAAAGGAATCGACTTGTCCCTCAATTGTTGGATTTTTCAGTCCAGCATAGCATTAGGTCTCTCTTCATAGCTCAATTCTGGTTCCAGGGACACTTCTTCTTGATGGATGACGTGGTTTGGATCAAACACGTACTTTCTCAGTTAGAGAAACATGGAAAACGTCATGGACGTTCGCGAAGCTCGGAGGCAACGCTAGTTTATAGGCTACAGGGCCTACTTTCTCTAATATATCATAAGGTCCTATATATCTCGGTTTGAGTTTTTCTTTAACTCGAAAATAACATGCTCCCCGAGATAGGGAAAACTCACATAAACATTGTCTCTAACGCCAAAAGAATCTATCAGTGATTACTCAACTATTGGATTTTCTTCTCTCGCTTTTGCTAATCGATGCCACATTTCATGGCTATGTGGTCCCACTTCTATTGTGGAAATCTCTAATAGGTGTAATTGTATAAGGTTGCCAAAGTGGCGCCTACACGTGTTAACACGTCAAACATTCTTCTACGAAAGATGCCATCTCTCGCTTCTTATTCTCTTATTCAAGCGTCTTTTCAGTCTTGGTACGTTTTCATACTTTCCGCATACGCGGTGTAAAGGGTATCATGAGCTTCGTTCGTGATTTCGTTCTTCGACTCTTCTTTATCAGGCACACACACTCTCTTTTTAAACAAAATGGCATTATCTGCCGCCTCTTGATAATTTTCCATTTTCTCGATTTGAATTTTTGTTCGCAACATTTCCATCTTCTCATCCTCTCTTTGAGCTGTGACTATTTTCAATCGTAAGTCAGGTGTAACGTTCAGTGCAGAAATTACTATTTTTCTGTCGTTTGTGGTGGTATTACTACCTTCCAATTCATCTTCTCGAATTCCTTGATCAGGTTCTTTTCTCGAGCAAGGATAAATCCTAACTCTCCCTGATTCTTTCTGCTCAACGCGTCAGCTACTACGTTAGCCTTTCCGAGATGATAATTTATCCCGCAATCGTAATCCTTCACCAACTCTAACCATCTTCGTTGTCGCATGTTCAGATCTTTTTGCTCAAAGAAATATTTGAGACTTTTATGATCAGTGTATATCTCACACCGTGCTCCATAGAGATGGTGTCTCCAGATCTTCAAAGCATGCACTACGGCTGCTAATTCTAAATCATGCGTCGGATAATTCACTTCATGCGGTCTCAGTTGTCGCGAAGCATACGCTATAACTCTTCCCTCTTACATTAGTACACCACCTAGACCATTCTTCGATGCATCAGTGTACACTGCATACTCTTTGTTCGTTTTCGGAACAGCTAAACTGGTGCAATAATGAGCCTCTTTTCCAGCTTTTGAAAATTTTGCTCACATTCGTCCGTCCAATGAACTTGACTTCTTTCTTTAGCAGGTGCGTCAATGGCTTAGCGATTTTCGAAAAGCCGTTAACAAAATGTCGATAATACCCTGCTAATCCCAGAAAACTGCTAATCTCGTGCGCTGTGGTTGGCGATCTCCACTCCTGTACCGCTTGAACTTTCGTTGGGTCTACATCAATTCCTCTTGCGGAAACAACATGGCTGAGAAAATTGACTTCTTCAAGCCAAAACTCGCATTTACTAACTTCGCATAAAGCTTTTCAACTCGCAATCTCTCCAACATGGTCATCAAACGCTCTTTGTGTTCTCGTTTACTCTTCGAGTAAATCAGGATATCGTCTATGAAGACTAACACGAACGTGTCTAAGTATTCATAAAACGCGATTCATGAGGTCCATGAATACTACCGGAGCATTCGTCAAACCGAAAGACATCTCTTCCAAACATCCTTGAGTTTATAGTAATGCCCTATTGCATACACGATGCCGTCTTCGGAAATATCTTCCGATCGTATCTTCAGCTGATGGTATCTCGTTCTCATGTCAAACTTTTTTTAAAAAAAATGCTCGCTCCTTGTAGTTGATCGAACAGATCAGCGATTCGGGGTAACGGATATTTATTCATTAACATCACTTTGTTCAACTCTCGATAATCGATACACAGCCTCAAGCTTCCATCATTCTTTTAAACAAAAAGAACTGGTGCTCCCCACGGGAAAACACTGGGTCGAAAGAAACCCATATCTAGAAGTTCTTAGAGTTGCAGCTTTAACTCTTGCAACTCTGTGGGGGCCATTCTGTACGGCGCTTTTAACGTCGGTACGGCGCTAGGCTCTAAATCGATCGTAAACTCAAGCTTTCGGCCTGGGGTAATCCCGGTAAAGTCTCGGGAAAAATGTCTTTATACTCTCGTACAACTGACACGTCATCAACGTTTGCCTTGGATTCGTCTCTCTCTCTGGTTCAGATATACAACGTACGCGATTGTATCTTTTCTCCACAAGAGCTTTCTTGCTTGTGGTGCCGAGATGATCGGTGTTTTCTTCTATGTTCTCTCAATACCAATGAAGGAAGTAGGTTCTTGGCCAGGTGGCTGAAAAGATATCCGTCTCCTCTTGCATTGTATCTTCGCATGGTTTTCTTCTAACCAGTCCATTCCCCAAATTTATATCCAAGTACCACATATGCATCAGTCTCAGATTTCTAACCTCGAGCTTAATCGATCTTAACTCGAATTCTAAGTTAGGTCACACGGATGAAACCGTAGTAATTCTGCCTATGGGTGTGGCTACTCCTTAGAGGTTGTGGAGCAAGCTCTACGTTCAGTGTCGAACAAAAATACTATGGGCACATCTTTCAACTCGCCTATATCTGGCAAATTTCTTCTATTCTTGTCCGGTGCTTTCTACTCAAGCGCGAACAGTCTTGTCACGACCGGCCTTAATTAGGGATAATTAAGCCGGGAAACCATGACTGGGGAAGGGAAATTACGAAGCGGGTTTAGAAAGGGGTGCATATAATATCACATCATCTAAATTGGATACTTAAGCATAAGTCATGGAGATTCATAGCGGCTATAAAATCATGAGCTTAAGAATTATTCTATACGTATCACTTATCTTGCTGCCTTCACTATAGCCACCAAAAGATACAATCTAATTTCTTCTATGTTTGCTTCTATGTTCTGTCGTAGTGGTGATCTCATAACTTAATAGCTCTATGTTCATAGGGATTCATTCCATAGGCATACTTAATCGCACTTGCGTAAATCATTTCATTCAATAACAACATAACATAACTATTAACAGTTACTCACTTTGCTATTACGATAATTCTGACTTTTTGTAAACATTAACTCAAAACTTGGAAGAGCATACCATTCTGCTTCGTTGAGTGTGATGCGATGAAGTGCTGAGCTTTGTCGATTGAACTCTAGACACTTTAGTGATCCATTCTAAGTTTGGCTTAAATAAACTCTTAGGCTCAGAGCAAACGAACTGCTCTGATACCACTCTGTCACGACCGGCCTTAATTAAGGATAATTAAGCGGGGAAACCATGACTGGGGAAGGGAAATTACGAAGCGGGTTTAGAAAGGGGCGCATAAAAGAATACTCAAAGAGCTTGAATACGCGTGAAATATTCCTTAAAAAGGAAAAAGGCATAGTTCGCATAAAAAGGGTACTCAACGAACTTGTATAAGCGTTATATTCCTTAAAAGGAAAAAGGCATCGTTAGGGGCTTGGCTAAAACATTATCAGAGTTTGCAACGGAAGGCGTAACTGAAATAATCAGTGATTATAGCGGAATGCATAACTGAGATACATGTATGAAGACATGTATCCTTTCTGAGCCTACTTTAGGTTCGACAAAAACTCCACTCAGCAACACTTCATCGCCCATCACAACTCAACCTGCACAAACATAAACATACGAAGGGCTGAGTACAAGAGTACTCAGTGGGCAGTGCCAAGCATATAACATAATATCAACAACAAAACACAACTTCGCATAAGAGGCATAAGTTTCTTTCAAATCCTTTGCTCATTAAACATTTCTATATTCATAAACAGCATGAGCGCATTCATCATCATTAACAATCATAAATACTCATCGTGTCGTGGAGAAGGCCTTCCCCAACGAACACGGGCATCGCGCCGTGAAGGGGGCCTCCCTCAGCGGTCACGGCATCGTACTATTGAGGGAGGCCTCCCCCAATAGACGCTGTAACACTGGCATACTGGCATCGCGCCGCTAGGGAGGCCTCCCTCAGCGAACACGGGCATCGCGCCGTGAGGAAGGCCCTCCTCAGCGGACACGGCATCGTACTGTTGAGGGAGGCCTCCCCCAACAGACGCAAGCATCAATCATAAGCATAAACTTATCAGCGTAAAGCATTCAAGCGTAAATAAGCGTAATCAAGCGTAAATCATTTAGCGTACAGCATAATAAAGCTTAACTCATTTAAGCGTAATAAAGCATACCACACTTGAAGATCCAATTTGCATTTTAAAGCATAACACTTGCATAGCATTTTATTTACGCGGAAGAAATTGCCCACCTGATAGCAAAGTTTTGCTAAGGTACTCTAACTCCTTGTGTAGTTCTTACTCTCGCGCTTGACCTTAATCACGAGAATATAAAATAAGACATTGCCTCGAGGAAAATTCTTAATTAATGAGAAAGCGTAATTTAACTATGCATGAATCTGGTATGCATGAACTAATACTCTGAGCGATAATCGGGAATTCTACTATTAATCCTCGTTAATAGATTTAGCTAATTCTCGTCTAGCGCGGTCGAATAAAACTGTGATTCTTCCTTCCTCATCGGAATATTCTAGTCGTGAAATAAACCTCGCATTTGTACTTGATTGAAAAAGGACTAACTCGGCTTTAAACGAGGTGTGACCTTGTAGAAATTATCGGGCTTTTCGATAGAAGCATCATTACTAGCGTAACCTCAAATAATTAATAGGCTCAAAAGAGAGTAGCCAATTAATTAAATAAACCAGTGGCTTAAATGAAATAAACAATAATGGCTTGCTTTAAAGTCGGAAGTCCAAAAACATTAATTAATAAACTGGGCGGCTCATTACTGATAAATAATTGGGCTCCATCAAAAATTGATACTGCTAGGCTTAGCTCAAAGGAGTAACTTCAGCTCAAGCTTTAAAAGAATTAAAGCCCAACTTAAAAAGTCTTCGACCCAAAACAATTAAAATAGGGGTCCAAATAATAATTAATGTGGACTGAAAAGAATTAATCTTAGCCCAAAAAGGCAATTTAATCGGCCAAAATGATGAATTAAACTGGCCCAACGAAATATAAATGGGACTAGAATAATAGCCCATCATAAAATATGCATCAGCCCAACTCCTTAATTAAATCGAGCCTAATAGAATTAATGAGAAGGGCCAATTAAATAAAAGACTGGCCCAATTCGAATTTAACTGTGAAAGCCCAAGCAATTAAAATCAAGCCCGAACTTAAAAGTCTTTGGCCCACAACAATTAAAAGGTGAGGCCCAAATAGAAAAGCCCAAACTTAATTAAAATAGCATCAAGCCCAACTCTCTCTCTCTCAAACTATCGGTCCTCTCTCTTTTCTCTCTCAAGGAGCCGATACTCTCCCTCTTTCTCAAGTGCCGATCAGCCTTCTCTCCTCTCGGTCAATTCTGGTCGGCTGTACTTCCTCCGGCCGTTCAACTGTTATCTGCTCCGGTCAGCTTCGACCGGCGACGCGTCCAACCCCGGCGCCGTGCTCTTTTCTTGGCCGGAAATCGCCTCTCCGCGCAGAAATCAGTCGAGCCCTAGATCTCAGAAAAGGGGAAATCGCCCAGTTCGAGCGTTTGCTGCTCCGGGCCACGACGCCGGCCGTTCTCTCTCGGCCATGGTTCCAGTTGGCCTCAGTGATTATCCAGCTCCGACGCCCTGAATTTCTGGGGAGTCGCCGCTGCTGTCACGCCCTTGTCTCGAATCCGGCGAGTCAGCCGGCGATGGTCGTACTCGCCTCTCCTCTCGTCTCAACCATGAAAGAGAAGCAAAGCCCTAACTCTTTCCCTGAAGTTCAAACTGATTTTCTCCCTTAATAATCGATCGACTCCTGCTGCTCAAAACCGGTCTGCGTCGTTGCTGCTACGTTCCTCCCGGCGGCAGGTGAAGGCCCGCCGATCCGCTGCTGTTGCCGGAGTAATGGAGCAGTAAGTGTTTGCCGTCGCCATCTTCTTTTCCCGTTCGGCAGTAGGTGGTTCGCTGCCCCTTGGGCAGCCGGCCCTTCCCTCCTTTAAAGCTAAGTAACTCCCTCTCAATCCATTTAATCGATTCTTAATCAGACAAGCAAGGTGAAATCTTCTTGTTTTGCTTACATCTCAAATTATGGTCGTTTAAAACTTCATATGAATTGTCACTTGCTCATAAAAGCGTAGTTGGCGTAATTACTAAGTTCAAGATACTATAAGGTCTTCTATGATTGAACTGATCATGCCCATGCTTTAATATGAATGTTTACTGAAATGATATTTGAGATTGTGAATTACCTTGCGAATGTTTTGGGCTTGGTTGGCTGCTGTGATGTTGAGTTAAAAGAACTGGAATAGCTCTGAAATAAATCATACTTGTTTCTTTCAATAAATGCAGGTTGCAAATGGAAGAAAGGTGGAAACATTAAGGCAAGCTTACCTTGAGAACTTGGCAGGAACAAGCTGGGATTGTTCTTTGGTACTCTGTGAATGAGCTGAGAGTGAGTATTGCATTATTGCGTGTGGTGGGGAAGGAAATAAGTGGAAAGTTTGGTGGAGAAAAAGGGTGGTGGCTGATAGTTGAGTGTGGTGGGGAAGTTGGTGGAGTGGAGAAGTGGAGTGGAGAGGTGGGGAGCAAAGACGTGTACATCATTTACAAAAGATTGAAATAATAATTGTATTTAAACTTTAATTGATTGAAGAGCTTTTGCTTTTGTAATATACTAAACGATTTTCCCCAAGCTGGGAACTAGCCTGTAATCTGTGAACTGTAAATAAATACTGGCTTCGATTTTCAATCATCGCATTTCTGTATCTTGCTTGATATCTTTTTCCTTGCCTGCTAACTTAATAAACTGTAATATAACTTAAATTAAATCCGTAGATTTAATCTGCGTTGCAGTCGGAATAATTCCTCGACTTCTAGTAGTACTAGTAAAATATAACTGCTTCTGTTTCTCGATTAATAAATAACATGACTTTGCTAAGTCAGTTATAACTTGGAAATAATAATTATTGAATGGCTCAATAATCCTCGTCGCGTTTTTCTCATACGTTAAAAAAAATATAAAGCTAAAATAATAACTCCGTTCTGATAAAAAAAAATCAGGACCATAAACTGGATTCATTTAAAAAAAATTTGCATTTACTAATTTTAATCATAATTAAAAGAGCGGGCTACTACAAGGCCCAAGTTACGTTGCATATGTGGGCTGATTTAATAGAGTCTTTTATTTTGTTTTATCTTATCATTTTCGTGGGTTATGTTAGGGTGGCTGAAATTAGGCCTCTTAGTTGAGTCAATTTTGAGTTTTATACCTTGTTTTGACTAAGGATATGTTTCCTTATTAGATTAGGAGTTATTTTCCATGTTTATTCTCCTAGTTTGGTTAGGTTTTCGCATACCTTATTTGTAGTCTTTATGATGGACGAAAATTAAGGTTTAGATTAGGTTTAGTTGTTTCCTTATTAGACTAGGTCTCTTTATTGTTGCCTATATATAGGCCTCTTGTTATGAATGAATTATCAACCAATTTTATATCAAATTTCGTGAGTTATCACTTCTCCTTGAGAGTTTCGAATTTTCTCTTGTATATTCCAAGAGAGTTCATTTATCCGGCGTAACGGCGAGTCAACCATCCCTCGTCGCGTGTCATTCATCGTCCCCGAGTTGCTGCGTCAACTTCACATTGGGGTTTAGGGACCCGTTCGCCTAAATCATTCCGTGGGTTAGATTCAGAGGTTTTGGGATTCCATATTTTTATCAGTCTTTAATTTTATTAGTTCATTTTTCAGTCTTCCGCTTGCGTATTCGATTTGATCGGCCAGGATCATATCATCTGGTATCAGTTTTCCAGGTTTCGTAAGGGTCGAAATTATCCAGAGTTTTGTTTTTCTGTTTGGGTCTTTACGTTCTTGAGAGAGTATGAGTGTCAGTTCTGCAAATCACAGCCATCCGGCAGTTTTTGATGGTTGCAATCGAGATACAAAGTGTCGTACATGTCAAGGTTTCGGATCCAATGAGAGCGAGCAATGGGAGAATCTCTTTCACACGAGAGTTCTTGTCCAAGACAAGTTGTGCAGTGTGATCATTGATGGCGAAAGTTGCACGAATATGGTGAGTCAGTTCATGGTGACGAGATTGGGGCTGCCCGAGTTGAATCACCCCAAACCATATCGTTTGCAATGGCTGAATGCGCCCGGCGTCGTCGAGGTCACCAAGCAAGTGAAAGTGTCTTTTAGCTTGGGGAGGTATGAAGACGAGGTTTTGTGCGATGTTGTTCCCATGCAGGCGACCCATATTTTGTTGGGTAGACCGTGGCAGTTTGATAGACAAGCTACTCAGGATGGAGTCACCAATAAGTACTCCTTCGCGTATAAGCAAAAGAAGTTGGCACTTGTTTCCCTTAGTCCTCAACAAATTTATGAGGATCACGTGAAACTGCAGCAACTGCACATGGAGGCGGATGAGGAGATGTCTAGGGAGCAGCCGGTAGAGAAAAAGGAGATGCAGGTTGAAGTGGAGATTGATAGAGAGGTTGTTACTCTCCAAGGTGAGGAGACCGATCCCGATAGGCCACAATTGGAGGAGACCGATGAAGCAAAGGCAGTTGTGGTGGGCATCGATCGAGAGGTTGTTGCTGTTGAAGAAGAGGAGCCCAATCTTACGTTGCTGAAATTGCAGGATTCACGTGAGAAAGTGCTTGAGGAATATGTTCCAATTCCTTTGGAAGCAACGGTTTTGCTGATCACGTCTGCAAGTGAATTCTTTTGTGATGAAGCGCCGATGCATGCTACATGGCTGTTCGGAAGAAAAGTGAAGCATGGCAGTATTTTCAACAACAAGTTCTTCATGTTCAAGGTTCAAGAGAAGTCAGAGTTAGAGCCGAAGAAGAAGAATAATGCACAAGGGAGAAAAGCTATGGTCCAACAGTCAATTAATGCAAGGAACGAAAATTTGATTTTTGATCCCGGCATTTGGATTGACGACTTGGATTTGAGGACAAATCCCTTTCAAGAGGAGGGGAATGATGCATGCCATGGAGGCCCAAGTTACGTTGCATATGTGGGCTGATTTAATAGAGTCTTTTATTTTGTTTTATCTTATCATTTTCGTGGGTTATGTTAGGGTGGCTGAAATTAGGCCTTAGTTGAGTCAATTTTGAGTTTTATACCTTGTTTTGACTAAGGATATGTTTCCTTATTAGATTAGGAGTTATTTTCCATGTTTATTCTCCTAGTTTGGTTAGGTTTTCGCATACCTTATTTGTAGTCTTTATGATGGACGAAAATTAAGGTTTAGATTAGGTTTAGTTGTTTCCTTATTAGACTAGGTCTCTTTATTGTTGCCTATATATAGGCCTCTTGTTATGAATGAATTATCAACCAATTTTATATCAAATTTCGTGAGTTATCACTTCTCCTTGAGAGTTTCGAATTTTCTCTTGTATATTCCAAGAGAGTTCATTTATCCGGTGTAACGGCGAGTCAACCATCCCTCGTCGCGTGTCATTCATCGTCCCCGAGTTGCTGCGTCAACTTCACATTGGGGTTTAGGGACCCGTTCGCCTAAATCATTCCGTGGGTTAGATTCAGAGGTTTTGGGATTCCATATTTTTATCAGTCTTTAATTTTATTAGTTCGTTTTTCAGTCTTCCGCTTGCGTATTCGATTTGATCGGCCAGGATCATATCATCTGGTATCAGTTTTCCAGGTTTCGTAAGGGTCGAAATTATCCAGAGTTTTGTTTTTCTGTTTGGGTCTTTACGTTCTTGAGAGAGTATGAGTGTCAGTTCTGCAAATCACAGCCATCCGGCAGGTTTTGATGGTTGCAATCGAGATACAAAGTGTCGTACATGTCAAGGTTTCGGATCCAATGAGAGCGAGCAATGGGAGAATCTCTTTCACACGAGAGTTCTTTTCCAAGACAAGTTGTGCAGTGTGATCATTGATGGCGAAAGTTGCACGAATATGGTGAGTCAGTTCATGGTGACGAGATTGGGGCTGCCCGAGTTGAATCACCCCAAACCATATCGTTTGCAATGGCTGAATGCGCCCGGCGTCGTCGAGGTCACCAAGCAAGTGAAAGTGTCTTTTAGCTTGGGGAGGTATGAAGACGAGGTTTTGTGCGATGTTGTTCCCATGCAGGCGACCCATATTTTGTTGGGTAGACCGTGGCAGTTTGATAGACAAGCTACTCAGGATGGAGTCACCAATAAGTACTCCTTCGCGTATAAGCAAAAGAAGTTGGCACTTGTTTCCCTTAGTCCTCAACAAATTTATGAGGATCACGTGAAACTGCAGCAACTGCACATGGAGGCGGATGAGGAGATGTCTAGGGAGCAGCCGGTAGAGAAAAAGGAGATGCAGGTTGAAGTGGAGATTGATAGAGAGGTTGTTACTCTCCAAGGTGAGGAGACCGATCCCGATAGGCCACAATTGGAGGAGACCGATGAAGCAAAGGCAGTTGTGGTGGGCATCGATCGAGAGGTTGTTGCTGTTGAAGAAGAGGAGCCCAATCTTACGTTGCTGAAATTGCAGGATTCACGTGAGAAAGTGCTTGAGGAATATGTTCCAATTCCTTTGGAAGCAACGGTTTTGCTGATCACGTCTGCAAGTGAATTCTTTTGTGATGAAGCGCCGATGCATGCTACATGGCTGTTCGGAAGAAAAGTGAAGCATGGCAGTATTTTCAACAACAAGTTCTTCATGTTCAAGGTTCAAGAGAAGTCAGAGTTAGAGCCGAAGAAGAAGAATAATGCACAAGGGAGAAAAGCTATGGTCCAACAGTCAATTAATGCAAGGAACGAAAATTTGATTTTTGATCCCGGCATTTGGATTGACGACTTGGATTTGAGGACAAATCCCTTTCAAGAGGAGGGGAATGATGCATGCCATGGAGGCCCAAGTTACGTTGCATATGCGGGCTGATTTAATAGAGTCTTTTATTTTGTTTTATCTTATCATTTTCGTGGGTTATGTTAGGGTGGCTGAAATTAGGCCTTAGTTGAGTCAATTTTGAGTTTTATACCTTGTTTTGACTAAGGATATGTTTCCTTATTAGATTAGGAGTTATTTTCCATGTTTATTCTCCTAGTTTGGTTAGGTTTTCGCATACCTTATTTGTAGTCTTTATGATGGACGAAAATTAAGGTTTAGATTAGGTTTAGTTGTTTCCTTATTAGACTAGGTCTCTTTATTGTTGCCGATATATAGGCCTCTTGTTATGAATGAATTATCAACCAATTTTATATCAAATTTCGTGAGTTATCACTTCTCCTTGAGAGTTTCGAATTTTCTCTTGTATATTCCAAGAGAGTTCATTTATCCGGCGTAACGGCGAGTCAACCATCCCTCGTCGCGTGTCATTCATCGTCCCCGAGTTGCTGCGTCAACTTCACATTGGGGTTTAGGGACCCGTTCGCCTAAATCATTCCGTGGGTTAGATTCAGAGGTTTTGGGATTCCATATTTTTATCAGTCTTTAATTTTATTAGTTCGTTTTTCAGTCTTCCGCTTGCGTATTCGATTTGATCGGCCAGGATCATATCATCTGGTATCAGTTTTCCAGGTTTCGTAAGGGTCGAAATTATCCAGAGTTTTGTTTTTCTGTTTGGGTCTTTACGTTCTTGAGAGAGTATGAGTGTCAGTTCTGCAAATCACAGCCATCCGGCAGTTTTTGATGGTTGCAATCGAGATACAAAGTGTCGTACATGTCAAGGTTTCGGATCCAATGAGAGCGAGCAATGGGAGAATCTCTTTCACACGAGAGTTCTTTTCCAAGACAAGTTGTGCAGTGTGATCATTGATGGCGAAAGTTGCACGAATATGGTGAGTCAGTTCATGGTGACGAGATTGGGGCTGCCCGAGTTGAATCACCCCAAACCATATCGTTTGCAATGGCTGAATGCGCCCGGCGTCGTCGAGGTCACCAAGCAAGTGAAAGTGTCTTTTAGCTTGGGGAGGTATGAAGACGAGGTTTTGTGCGATGTTGTTCCCATGCAGGCGACCCATATTTTGTTGGGTAGACCGTGGCAGTTTGATAGACAAGCTACTCAGGATGGAGTCACCAATAAGTACTCCTTCGCGTATAAGCAAAAGAAGTTGGCACTTGTTTCCCTTAGTCCTCAACAAATTTATGAGGATCACGTGAAACTGCAGCAACTGCACATGGAGGCGGATGAGGAGATGTCTAGGGAGCAGCCGGTAGAGAAAAAGGAGATGCAGGTTGAAGTGGAGATTGATAGAGAGGTTGTTACTCTCCAAGGTGAGGAGACCGATCCCGATAGGCCACAATTGGAGGAGACCGATGAAGCAAAGGCAGTTGTGGTGGGCATCGATCGAGAGGTTGTTGCTGTTGAAGAAGAGGAGCCCAATCTTACGTTGCTGAAATTGCAGGATTCACGTGAGAAAGTGCTTGAGGAATATGTTCCAATTCCTTTGGAAGCAACGGTTTTGCTGATCACGTCTGCAAGTGAATTCTTTTGTGATGAAGCGCCGATGCATGCTACATGGCTGTTCGGAAGAAAAGTGAAGCATGGCAGTATTTTCAACAACAAGTTCTTCATGTTCAAGGTTCAAGAGAAGTCAGAGTTAGAGCCGAAGAAGAAGAATAATGCACAAGGGAGAAAAGCTATGGTCCAACAGTCAATTAATGCAAGGAACGAAAATTTGATTTTTGATCCCGGCATTTGGATTGACGACTTGGATTTGAGGACAAATCCCTTTCAAGAGGAGGGGAATGATGCATGCCATGGAGGCCCAAGTTACGTTGCATATGTGGGCTGATTTAATAGAGTCTTTTATTTTGTTTTATCTTATCATTTTCGTGGGTTATGTTAGGGTGGCTGAAATTAGGCCTTAGTTGAGTCAATTTTGAGTTTTATACCTTGTTTTGACTAAGGATATGTTTCCTTATTAGATTAGGAGTTATTTTCCATGTTTATTCTCCTAGTTTGGTTAGGTTTTCGCATACCTTATTTGTAGTCTTTATGATGGACGAAAATTAAGGTTTAGATTAGGTTTAGTTGTTTCCTTATTAGACTAGGTCTCTTTATTGTTGCCGATATATAGGCCTCTTGTTATGAATGAATTATCAACCAATTTTATATCAAATTTCGTGAGTTATCACTTCTCCTTGAGAGTTTCGAATTTTCTCTTGTATATTCCAAGAGAGTTCATTTATCCGGCGTAACGGCGAGTCAACCATCCCTCGTCGCGTGTCATTCATCGTCCCCGAGTTGCTGCGTCAACTTCACATTGGGGTTTAGGGACCCGTTCGCCTAAATCATTCCGTGGGTTAGATTCAGAGGTTTTGGGATTCCATATTTTTATCAGTCTTTAATTTTATTAGTTCGTTTTTCAGTCTTCCGCTTGCGTATTCGATTTGATCGGCCAGGATCATATCATCTGGTATCAGTTTTCCAGGTTTCGTAAGGGTCGAAATTATCCAGAGTTTTGTTTTTCTGTTTGGGTCTTTACGTTCTTGAGAGAGTATGAGTGTCAGTTCTGCAAATCACAGCCATCCGGCAGGTTTTGATGGTTGCAATCGAGATACAAAGTGTCGTACATGTCAAGGTTTCGGATCCAATGAGAGCGAGCAATGGGAGAATCTCTTTCACACGAGAGTTCTTTTCCAAGACAAGTTGTGCAGTGTGATCATTGATGGCGAAAGTTGCACGAATATGGTGAGTCAGTTCATGGTGACGAGATTGGGGCTGCCCGAGTTGAATCACCCCAAACCATATCGTTTGCAATGGCTGAATGCGCCCGGCGTCGTCGAGGTCACCAAGCAAGTGAAAGTGTCTTTTAGCTTGGGGAGGTATGAAGACGAGGTTTTGTGCGATGTTGTTCCCATGCAGGCGACCCATATTTTGTTGGGTAGACCGTGGCAGTTTGATAGACAAGCTACTCAGGATGGAGTCACCAATAAGTACTCCTTCGCGTATAAGCAAAAGAAGTTGGCACTTGTTTCCCTTAGTCCTCAACAAATTTATGAGGATCACGTGAAACTGCAGCAACTGCACATGGAGGCGGATGAGGAGATGTCTAGGGAGCAGCCGGTAGAGAAAAAGGAGATGCAGGTTGAAAGTGGAGATTGATAGAGAGGTTGTTACTCTCCAAGGTGAGGAGACCGATCCCGATAGGCCACAATTGGAGGAGACCGATGAAGCAAAGGCAGTTGTGGTGGGCATCGATCGAGAGGTTGTTGCTGTTGAAGAAGAGGAGCCCAATCTTACGTTGCTGAAATTGCAGGATTCACGTGAGAAAGTGCTTGAGGAATATGTTCCAATTCCTTTGGAAGCAACGGTTTTGCTGATCACGTCTGCAAGTGAATTCTTTTGTGATGAAGCGCCGATGCATGCTACATGGCTGTTCGGAAGAAAAGTGAAGCATAGCAGTATTTTCAACAACAAGTTCTTCATGTTCAAGGTTCAAGAGAAGTCAGAGTTAGAGCCGAAGAAGAAGAATAATGCACAAGGGAGAAAAGCTATGGTCCAACAGTCAATTAATGCAAGGAACGAAAATTTGATTTTTGATCCCGGCATTTGGATTGACGACTTGGATTTGAGGACAAATCCCTTTCAAGAGGAGGGGAATGATGCATGCCATGGAGGCCCAAGTTACGTTGCATATGTGGGCTGATTTAATAGAGTCTTTTATTTTGTTTTATCTTATCATTTTCGTGGGTTATGTTAGGGTGGCTGAAATTAGGCCTTAGTTGAGTCAATTTTGAGTTTTATACCTTGTTTTGACTAAGGATATGTTTCCTTATTAGATTAGGAGTTATTTTCCATGTTTATTCTCCTAGTTTGGTTAGGTTTTCGCATACCTTATTGTAGTCTTTATGATGGACGAAAATTAAGGTTTAGATTAGGTTTAGTTGTTTCCTTATTAGACTAGGTCTCTTTATTGTTGCCTATATATAGGCCTCTTCGTTATGAATGAATTATCAACCAATTTTATATCAAATTTCGTGAGTTATCACTTCTCCTTGAGAGTTTCGAATTTTCTCTTGTATATTCCTAGAGAGGTTCATTTATCCGTCGTAACGGCGGAGTCAACCCATCCGCGTCGCGTGTCATTCATCGTCCCTCGAGTTTGCTGCGTCAACTTCACATTGGGGTTAGGGACTCGTTCGCCTAAAATCATTCCGTGGTTTAGATTCAGCAGGTTTTGGGATTCCAGATTTTATCAGTCGTTAATTTATTAGCTCGTTTTCCAGTCGTCCGCTTGCGTACTCGTGTGATCGGTCCAGGATCATATCATCTGGTATCAGTTTTCCAGGTTTCGTAAGGGTCGAAATTATCCAGAGT